>NC_048306.1:84453082-84553210 GCF_013100865.1 Trachemys scripta elegans
GGACCAGTATGACTGTTTTGCACAGTCATACTGGTCCACCTGAGGAACTTAATGGATCATTAGAACCAACTATTTCTATGCATTAACATTTTGAATTTACATATTACTATAACATAGTTAATTTACTTTTTTTGTTTTTTCATTTCCACAATCCACTTATTCAAACTATTTTTTTTCAGCCTACTTAAATCAAGAGAACTGTCTGCTTCGGAGCTTGGCTTTTCCTCCTTAATAATGGTGACATCACAGCCTCACTCTCCTCTTTTTATTAAGCGCCTGTCTGAAGTCTAATGATAGTCTAAATGCCAACATGGTTAATAATTTTGCAATTGGTCAATTCAGCAGCAATACTTGCAGGGGTTTCTGGATGTCAGAGAAATTAGAGATGGAAAAGAGGTTTCAGGTCTCCAAGGTACAAACCAGACTTCAGACTGCCCCTTGTCTCTGTATATCTCTGGAGGATCAATGTGTTTTAAAGTGTCAGGGAGGAAAGCAAAGAACACTTAAGTGATCTAGACCGCTTCACCGAAGTCTTAATTATATAAATAGTATATACATGTATTATACCATTACTTTGTATTTCTTAGGTAATTAGCTAAGTTTCAAAATCAAGTTTAATCTGCTTTTCCTTTTAAAATCAAAACTAACGAAGGTTGTAAAATCTTATAAGAATTTCAGCCTTTAAGGATTCTACATCGTCCTCCAATTCTTCTTGATGTTCTCTTGTTATGATCTTTAATAGAAACACTAGAAAATCTGACTTAACCCAAGACAAATTGGTTGCAGCATATACAGAAGTGGAGAGAATGTAAAAGTATAAAATGATATTGAAAAACAGGCAGATAACTGTTTGCTGGCTTTCTGAATTACTTTCAGGTGGCTTGTTACCTTTTTGTTAAGTAAGGTTAGCAAAATGTTTTACATTACTTTCTAGGTCACTTTCCTATATAGTAGTTTAAAAAAACCCACACAAAACCCCTGATCCAATATTCAGTTTAGTCAGAGATGCATTTTATATATATAAAAAATCAAAGGGGCTATCTATTAGTTACAACAACCTTTTTTTGCAGGAGCAAACTGAGCCTGCAATTGAATTGCAGGAGCAGATCTGTACTTCCAGCAGTCTGTGGGCACTAATGAAGTAGCTGTAGATACGAGTTACTCAGGTTAGCACTTGCATTCAGGGAGTCTGGGCCTCAGCTCTTCTTAAATAAAAGCATTTCACAATGCATCAGACCCCTTCTTTGGCTCTGATTGCCTGAGGTATTCTGTACACATGATGCAATAATAACAAACAAGTCATTCAGGGTCACACACTGACACGGCTTTGTGCTGCTGATCCTGCCAGAGGGCAGCCAGGCATTTCTCTGATGTAGGAAGGAATCCCAGGAATTGTAAAGCTTGTGACTAAAAGGTGTATATCTGTCACGGGGAAGGATACAATGGGGTGTGGTGCAGGCCAGGGGGCAGAGCTGAAGCGCAAATGATTCTGGCAATTCCCAACCAGTGGAACAATCCCTGGGGAAGCATTCTAGCTAGCATAGTTTAGAACATCTTTGTGGCTGCGCTAAATTACACCAGGGGTGTTTCAGCCTCCAGATTTCTCCAGCATTACAGAAGTAGGAAAGTGACACACAGCCACCTTTCCCACCCTTCTCCTACCTGGGTTTCTGTGCTGAGTGAGTGAAGCTTGGCCAGAAGGGATTTGCCCATAAAAGCAGGATAGAATTGGCTTATTTCCTAGAATTCCCTCATGCAATATTTATTGGGACTATACTATATTAATCTTATGTATTACTGTGGGCCAGAGATGGTAAGAAACTCCAGTGGGGAGGATTACCACAGTTTCTCCAGGGCTCAGAAACAGTGGGGGGTGATCAACTCTTGAGGTACCACCTCCTGGAGAGGCTTGCCATGAATATCTTAGGGCAGACTGTCAAACAAGGACAAACACCACCAGTTTGGGGGTATGTTCTATAATTTAGATTTCACCAAGCCAGTAACAAATATGAACTCCTGGATCACTTTTACCAGTGTTGGAAGGCTGGATTTAAATTGACAGTCCTTGCTCTGATCCAGCAAATGGACAGGACCTTCTGTCCAAAGGGGTCCCTGACCCAGGTGGAAGGGCTGGAAAGACTTTGGCCTAGTAAAGCCCCCATAAGACTACTGGGTGACTCCTGATATGTTTAGTGTGTGTTTATTGGGTTTTCTCTGTAATGCTTTTACCTTAAGGATAAGTGAGCTCTCTTGGAAAGAGCTGTGTGATAACTTGTAACTGCTGGAAGAGGAAGCAAATTACAGATGCTGACTGTTGGGCAGATGGGATTTCTGGGGATATCACAGTGTAGGTCAAGGGACTGTGCAGTCTTAAAACACTGCTCAGTGGAGCACGTGCAAGAGAGAGAGGTGGCAGTCTTAAGTGGGGGCCCTCAACCTGGAGAGGTTATCCTGAAGCTGTAACACCCTCTACAAAGTGTATACATATGCTATAGTGCAAACAGAAATTACTCAATGAGATTCTCTGATTTGTTATACAAGAGAGCAGACTAGATGATAAAAATCTTTTGGCCTTAAAAAAAAAAAAAAAAAAAAAGAAAAGAAATATGCTCTCAATGCATTAGCTCTTGCTGCCTTCATATTACAGTATTTTTCCAGTCACGTTGTTTAGGAGGAACCCACTACAAAACTTATGTAAGAATGGGGGAAATCAATCCCCAGAATATGGAATTACTGTCACACTGAGGTTTTTAAGATTTTAATGGACCATTAGATAGATGCTGGTCTAATACTGTCTTCAGTGAGCTGAACATAGGTCCGCTGACAGAATTTTATATTGTATTCAGATTTACAACTGAGCATTACATGACAGATAAGGTTGCTAAGCACTAGGGCCCACATTTTTAAAGAGGCATTTTCCCACTCACTGTTATAAAGACTAAGGCCCATATCTTCAAAGGTATTTAGGCACCTAATTCCCACTGAAATCAATAGGAGTTGCATTCTTAGATACTTTTGAGGATCTGGGCCTAAGTGACTTCCAGAGGCTAAGTCCCACTTTCAAAAGTGACCTAGCCACTTCAAGTCTGAAATCCCTTAGACTTTTATATTCCCAATACCTTTAAAAATCCTGGCCTTCAGCCATGCAATGTTGAGTGAAGCAATGTCTAAGCATCTTTATAAATCTAGGCCTAGAATCATAAGTGGAAATCCTAAGGAAAAGACATGAGCATGAAAATTAAAACCCAGAGCCATCAATAGCATCATATATTATATTCAAAACCAAATAGACTTCAAAATTAATAGTCTAACTTCTCTTGCAATAAAACATGGAAGAGATGATATAGTGGAAATCCCATGGGTACTAAATATATTGTGGGGGTGAGGGGATACTTTAAGAGCACTTATCCTTGTTTTAAAGATTACGCCTGTGGGTCAGCCAGGGTTATGATATGAATTGTTTGTGCCAACATTCATTAGGTTCATGTAACCAAAAGATCCTTGAGTGGATTCTCAAGTTGTACGTTCAATTTAAAAACATAGAGCAAAATTTCAAAATGTAGTTGTTTAAAGTTAGCTGAAATCCAGATGTTGACACCTGAATAAAAGTAACTTGATTTCAGAGTTGCTTAGCACCCACAACTTCCTCTCAAGTCAGTGGGAGCTGCAGGTGCTCAGCAGTTTTTGCCCTGACAGGTGCAAGATTGTATGATTACCCCTTTTTTGATCCAAGCAATGGCCAAAGTTTGGGGCCTTGTAGTTTTTCCATGGGTAGGAAAAAATGATGGGGTCAAGTGTCCTTTGTTCATTCTTTGTAAATAAACAGGACTGCATCAAAGTCCTGTTCCCAAAACACAGTAGGCATCAAACTGATTGGGACATATATGGCAAATGCCTTCAATTTGGCCGAACAACCTTACTGAATTAAGTTTAAGTATATTTGGAGTCCATTGTATTAAATATAAAGTTTGTGGTGTTGTGTGCCCTAGAAAGTGTTATGAACTTCAAAGGACTATATTGAACATTGGGTCAGACAACACTCAGCCCAAAGTACAAAAGTGAGAGCATACAGAATACTGAACCAAGAGGCAGGTCTATATTTGGAAAAGCCCAGCAGGGCTGATGTCCTCTGAGGTTGGCTTGGAAACCCCCAGCATCTTGAAGGGTTGGGCAGTGAACGATATCTTGAAAAATACCCCAGTCCTCAGGGCCAACACCAGCAGCTGAATGGAATGAGACCGCTTCTTAGACTTACCCAGAGTGCCTGGACATAAACACAGTTGTGCAACATAGTACAAATGAATGAAGAAATGTAGTTGACAGGTGTGTGCTGAGAGAAAAATCTACTGTGGGGATGGCGCTGAACTGCTAGCTCAGCTGAGTCAAATGCGCATGGCAGACTCTGATTTTTCAAATTGTGGAAGGGAATAGAGTAATGAAAAATTGTCTCCACTTTTACAAAGCACTAACCTTGATACAGCAGTAAAGGCTGTGGCTGTCTTTTGCAGCAGGAAAGACATTGTGATGTAAGGTCATTTGAGGTGGCGGAGAGAGTTTGATTCTAACTAAATGAAATTCCTTAAAAGGATGCCAATGTTAGGGTTTTTCAACTCTAGCCCATTGCAGCAACAGCAAATATAGAGCTAATGTGAAAATTATGCAGCTGGGACTGTACATTCAATGAAATTCATAAAAAGTGTCTATTATTCCCTAATTAGTTTAGTTAAGCATTCTAAGTTGCATTTATTGACAAAGACAAGGAAAAGGATCAGCTCAGATTATTTGTGACCCCAAGAATACTTTCAAGTGACAGAGAAAAATAATAGTTTCTGGTTGTATTTTATTTTTAATAAGCCCTGGAAAATGTAAATCAAAAATCTATTCCAATCCTTTTTCAACTGAGTCTGTAATAGCCTTTTGAAATTGTTGCATTTGATTGCCTCCAATATGCTAGTGGTCTGTCAGAAAGCAAATTACATCTTTGTACACCCAAGCTGATAGATTTCTTTTTTGCAATAGGTTTTCCACTAGTAACTTTTACTTTAATTAAGTTAGGGAACAGACTTCAATTCTATCTTCCTTACATCAGATTACAAAGTTGATATGGTTAGTCTTTTTGCTATATGGAGTAAAGTGATATTGTATTTCTAAGTATGTGATTTGTTCTGGACACATTTGATTAACAGATTTCAAGGCATATACATAGAAAACAGCTTTGCTAAGCATAGAAAAATAGCATAAGTAATGGCATACAAGTCCATTTTACAACAGCCAACATGGGTTACTAAGACTAAATTATGGCAAAATAATATTTCAGAGGGAGCAGCAGCAAGACCTCTAGTTAAAGTGCCCTACTTGTTCTAACCCCTTGTCTTCATCTGCTTAAGAATTTCCAAAGGTTTTACCTAGTGGGCTGAAATTTTTCCCAGTGTGGTCTGTGCCTCAAGATGAATTTATGGGAGATTTTGAGCAGAAACTGTGCTGTATTTCTGAATAGCAGAAGAAAATTAACATGCACTTTTGCCAGTATATAAATTTTCTTGCATTTTTTTTTAACTGCTCTGTAAGCCAAGCTGCTAAAGGTTGAATGGTCCTTCCTGTGGCAGATGTGAGTTTGCAAGTTGTGGTGAAAATTGGTTTTGACTGGTTTTCACTGAGTTATGGCCCAATGAATGCTACACTTCACACGTACAGACTGCAGTTTAGTGGGGTTTTCTTTCTAAGGTCCTGAACCTGCAAGCTGAGGCGAATGGGCAGGATCTTAAACCTGCAGAGCACCTTGCTGGAGCCTATTCTTGCAGAGCAACAGAGTCCTGTGGCACCTAATAGACTAACAGATGTATTGGAGCATAAGCTTTTGTGGGTGAATACCCACTTCATCAGACTCATGTAGTGGAAATTTCGAGAGGCAGGTATAAAGGCAAGAATCAGTCTAGAGATAACGAGGTTAGTTCAATCAGGGAGAACAAGGCTCTCTTCTCACAGCTGAGGTGTGAACACAAAGGAGGAGAAACTGCTTTTGTGAATGGCTAGCCATTGTCTTTGTTTAATCCTGAACTGTTGGTGTCAAATTTGCAAATGAACTGAAGTTCAGCAGTTTCTCTTTGAAGTCTGATCCAGAAGGTTTTTTTTGCTGCAGGATGGCAACCTTTAAATCTGCTATTGTGTGTCCAGGCAGGTTGAAGTGTTCTCCTACAGGTTTTTGTATATTGCCATTCCTAATATCTGACTTGTCTGTTTTTATCCTTTTACGTAAGGATTGTCCAGTTTGGTTGATGTACATAGCACAGGGGCGTTGCTGGCACATGATGGCATATATTACATTGGTGGACGTGCAGGTGAATGAACGGGTGATGTTGTGGCTGATCTGGTTAGGTCCTGTGATGGTGTCGCTGGTGTAAATATGTGGGCAGAGTTGGCATCGAGGTTTGTTGCATGGGTTGGTTCCTGAGTTAGTTACTATGGTGCAGTGTGTGGTTGCTGGTGAGAATATGCTTAAGGTTGGTGGGTTGTCTGTGGGCGAGGACTGGCCTGCCTCCCAAGGCCTGTGAAAGTGAGGGATCGTTGTCCCAGGATGGGTTGTAGATCATTAATGTGTTGGAGAGGTTTTAGCTGAGGACTGTAGGTGATAGCCAGTGGAGTTTTCTTTGGTTTCTTTCTTGGGCTTGTCTTGCAGCAGGAGGCTTCTGGGTACGCGTCTGGCTCTGTTGATTTGTTTCCTTATTTCCTCGTTTGGGTATCGTAGTTTTGAGACTGCTAGGTGAAGATCTTGTAAGTGTTGGTCTCCGTCTGAGGGGTTGGAGCAAATGCGGTTGTATCTCAGCGCTTGGCTGTAGATGGTGAATCGTGTGGTCTCTGGGATGGAAGCTGGAGGCATGAAGGTAGGCATGGTTGGTGGGTTTTTGGTATAGGGTGGTGTTAACGTGATTGTCACTTATTTGTACTGTGGTGTTCATTTGCAAATTTGACACCATCAGCTCAGGATTAAACAGATTGAATGGCTAGCCAACTACAAAAGCAGTTTCTCCTCCCTTGGTGTTCACACCTCAACTGCTACAGGTGTTCTCTAGGATGCCTCATCCTCCCTGATTGAACTAACCTCGTTATCTCTAGACTGATTCTCGCCTGCACGTTTATACCTGCCTCTGGAAATTTCCACTACATGTGTCTGACGAAGTGGGTATTCACGCATGAAAGCTTATGCTCCAATATGTCTGTTTATAAGGTGCCACAGGACTTAGTCTGGATCTGTAAAAAAACAATAAACACGGCTACCCCTCCGATACTATTCTTGCAGAATGCGTTACGGAAGATTGTGGTACAAATGAACTTTATTCTAATTTTCAATAATACATTAAGTCAGCCTAGGCTCCTCTGGCAATATTTTGTTTCATTGGAAACCAGATTTGGTTCATTCTCTTTGCTCATATGGCTTAAAGCTGCATGGGAAAAGGGCTGCCCTTGAATGCAAACTATCCATGAATAATTCAAAATGTCCTCTCCTTGTAGATTCTCAGATTTGCAGCACTGAGCTCTCACAGCGTATATTTCTCGGACGTTGAGTTCAAGGAGACCTGTGATGACATTGCAATATTAAGGGTGTGACAAGAATAGATTGGGTAAGCACTGTGTCCAAAATTATTAAATTTTATGGGCCTGAATTTAAGTTGTGCCATTAACAATTCGTGTTGCTATTTTTGTCGCAGAAAGTGTCAAAATGTTAATGCCTAACATATTCTGAGAATTACAGCTGGCTCTTATGCAACACTGACCTTTACAATATTTGTAATTTGATTAGGTGTCATTCCACCTGTGAAAGCTCACTAACTGTCTCAGGAATAGAGGCAGTGCTGTGACACTTTATTGTACACTTCACTTCCAAGGGTTGAGAGTGGATGTAAGGAGCCAGTCTCAATCCTAACAGAGAGCACAAAGGCTGAATGAGTCTGGCACCACTGCTAAAGGAGTACAAGACTGGGCCTGAGTAAGGAGAGCACTTCATCTCAGAAGGCTGCAACAAGAATCAGGAGACTCAGCAGTTTTGGTGCAACTGGACACCAGGAGAACTGTAGAGATCTGTTGGACGATACTCATGTGGTTGCAAAAGAGCTGGGGGCTTGCTCACAAGGCTGCATAACTGTCCCAGCAGCTTCAGGGATGAGGTCAATATTGCTCACGTGGCTCTAAGTAAATGTTACACCTTATTGTATTTTCCAACCTAGAAAAGATCTTCCTGTATAGAGAATCTATATTCAACAGTTCTGGTGTGTGTGGGGGGGGGGGGGAGGGGGAGGTGAGAGCTGAGGATTTCCCCTTGTTTTTCTGTTTACACCCTTGCTCAGTCGAGGTTCCTGTGACACTGATGCCATCCTGGTAAATGACACTTCACCAGATGCTCTTGGAGTCCTTTAGCTATGCTCCTTAGTCAGCTAGAGGGTCTCTGAGTGTCCTGAAGCATTGTCTTCTCCCAAGGACCAAACATGCTGCCTCTAGAGCTTTTCCATCTTTTGCTGCTTGGGAAAGCAAGCTGGGTCTCCAGAATGGCAATACAGAATGTCAGCCCATGGGCAAAGGGCTGGCCTAATGCCAAAGTCTCCTGTTGATAAATCCCTCCTTCAGTGATGCTGTTTTACATGCACCCTGTGTCCTGCTAAAAGTCAGAGGAGTAACCAAGTTTAATTCTCCCTGAGTTGGTAAAGAATTGAGGTATGAAATCGGATGAAGCAGACTTTGCGCAGAAGTTTGTCTCCTTCTTAAAATCTCCTTCAGATAACAAGTGTCCTGTGTGAGATCCTCTCAGAACTAGAATGTGAATGCTACCTACAAGTTCTGTACCCTAGCTCTCCTTGCACTATTGCTCCAGGTCCCATACACAGTGGAACTGAAGATCCAAGTTCTGTTGGACAGTGTGGTCATAACAAAATTTTGTTCCCCTGAGGGCCGTGAAATATTGTAATTCCTGAAAAGTCCCTAATTAGAAAACATAACTTTAGTGGCAACCGGAAGCGAGGCACTCTTACAGAAGTAAGAACCTGATTCAGGGAAGCGCTAAGGCGTTTGCTTTTCTTTAAGAACAGCCTTAAGTCCCATTGACTTCAGTTTACATTTTTGTAAAAGTGCATTTGTTTAAGTGCTTTGCCGAATTAGTATGCTGAATCCGGGCATAAGAGCAGAGTTTTTGTGTTTGCATGGTTTACAGTAAGTAAGAGGGAAGGCTCGTGCCTGAGAATGGAAGGCTTCTGGCATCCAGTGTATGATGGTCAATGCTAAACAGAGAAGCAGATAGCTACTGCAGTTTCAGTATTTCAAGGGTAGCCCAATTAACAGCCAGTTACAATAACTGAGACTGGTGATGACACTGTGTACCAAAAATAACTAATTATCAGCTAATTGTGGTGCTGCAAACTAGTGCAAACATGGAGGAGCTGATAGAGGATTTGATATATGCAGCAGTAGGGTAAATATTACAAGGCATACACTTCCATTTCCTCAGTGTGCATGAGACTGAAGGAGATCAAGAACTTAGACTAGACTGCTCCAGAAAGTTAGACAAACATTTAAAAAGTACTATGTGCCTTATGTTTCATCTGTTTATAGGCATAAAACTGCTGAAGGAACTTGATGGCTCTTATTAAACATTTTTAAGAATCTGTAAAATTTTATTTTAACTGGCATTAAAAACAACAATCCCCAGGTCAGCCCCACGGCTGGTGTAAATTGGCATATCTCCTGTCATTTCAATGAAGCTATGCCTGTTTGCACCATCTGAGGATCTGCCCTATAATTTTTAATTGTTCGGGAGCTTAGATATTAAAAAATTGTTCTTTAGAGCTGTACTTTTTAACACAATTGCATATTAAAAGTTCATATTAAAAGTTTTTTTAAGATAATTTCCTAGAACTGTGATTTGGGAAGGCTTCTGTGGAGGAAGTTCTACATGCTCAGGGTCAAACTGATAACGCATTTGGTGCCAGGAAGAAATTTCTCCCCAGATCAGATTGGCAGGGACCTTTTGGGGGGGTTTCACCATCATCTGCACCATTGAGTGTGGTTTGCCCATTGAGATCATCTGGGCAACCTCACCTAATCAATACCCTGCCATTGCATGGGCTGCAATCATTCATGGCACTTTGGGGTCTCTCCTGTTCTGTCAGTGGCACAAAATAGTTTCGTTTCCTCAGGATTTCGCTAATCTAACACCTCATTGTAGGTGTATCTAGGTGAAATGTAATGGCCTGGGATGTACAGATCTAGATAATCTAACTATCCCTTTTGGTCATCAGCTCAATGAAATATAGGCTGGATTTAGGACTTCTGTTCCACACGTTTTGAGAAGTGATATTTAATTGTGTGACCACAGCAAAATGTGATCCACATATACATGCTTAGAATGAATGCTTATATATTTATGTAAGATTTGGAAATGTGGTAGCAAAAGAGACAAAGGACATACTAATTCTATTGCTACTCAACCCAATTTATTTTAATGTTGCAATTATAATTGTGAAAAGAGTATTTTTTGCAAATTACGCAGGAATAATTTGGAGCATATCAAAATGAATCTAGAGATCTA
The DNA here is from genome assembly GCF_013100865.1 of Trachemys scripta elegans. Lineage (NCBI taxonomy): Eukaryota > Metazoa > Chordata > Testudines > Emydidae > Trachemys > Trachemys scripta. Next base: position 84,463,656 of record NC_048306.1, read on the forward strand.
ATTGCTCTGCCCTGGGTTTTGGATTGAATTTTTTTCTATTTTAAGAAAGCTGTTGATTATACCTAATAAGAACGCTGACATAGTTGCCCAAATGCCATGATGCTGACAGTATAAAATATAGATTAGGTAGGTAGAGAGAGAGGATCTATGCTAAACCTAATCAGGGCTATTTCTCATCCCTTCTTATCTACTTAGCTACTGCACTAAAATAGCTACATATTTTACTGTTTACTAAAATTCAACACAGTTAAAGGCTTTCATAAAAGTTTTGAAAAATGTATTTTAAAATTCTGCTTCTGGAACTAAGATTTGTATGTCAAATTTCAGCCTGGAGCAAATCTTTACAGTTACCATTAAATCCCTGAAAATAGCAACATAATTGAAATGCTGATAGCCCCTTAACTGCAGCAGCACTTATGGGTACCACAATTTTATCAACTATTTCTATAGAGGGGTCATTATTTCATTTTTACATGGCACAAATCAGTCAATTACCCCTTGCTTGTATTATAACTATTTGCTAGTGGATCTTTTAGAGTTCCAGTTTTTCATGGCAAATCTGCATACAATTACTGTCATCCAAAAGACATAAATGGCAATGTAATTGTTCAGACAGCAATTAAATAGCTATTTATGCTTTATAAAAACATTTTCATACCACTGCATAATTGTAGTTCTCTATGCTATTCAAAGGCAAACATGCTAACACAGTTCTGACATCGTGTGACCCAAAACTGAGCCATTATATACAGTAAGATTTTACACTACATTAGTACTGTTTCTGCCTATTAAATACTTTATTCAAGGAAAGAAGTTGCTGATGCCTATGAAGTTAGGAAGGAAAGGGTATATATCCTTGCCAGTAAATATTCTTGGTACTCTGTGGCTAAATCGAATTATAACATTAGAGATGAAACAGATGGATTGATCTAGTTCATTCTCCTTTCACGGCAGTATTGTCTTTATATTATGCTGTGCAGGGCTGAGTGGTGGAAAGATTTGTCAACTGTCCATTTATGCAAACATCATCAACCCCTGGTTGCTAGATGTTTGTGTGAAATGGACCATGGTTCACAAGTTCAATAATCTTTGACCCTGCAAATAAGGTGGTAGCACTACTCATTGGTTCCCTTCTGCTTTACACAATAATTTCTTAGCAGAGTTCTTGTGCCTGATTCATGACAGAAAAGTAACTTTCCTCTATACACCATTGTTGTACCCATCAATTGGTCTCTAGAAATAGACTTGGATTCAGTTAAACCTGCATACCAAAAGACTCGGAGGAAAAAAGAGAAATCCAAATTAGAATATTGGTATACCATAAAGAAAAAAAACGAAGCACCTTGGAATCCAGACTAATTTATCTTAGTCTCTAAAAATATGTGCGTGTTCTGAAAAGCCAGTCCAAAGCTACATCTACCAGAGCTGTCACAGAGAAATCCCAAAGGAAGGGATTGGAGCAGGGACAATAGCTCGACTACAATTTATTGTAACAAGTCCAAGAAACTGAGAAAGATACTCCAAACTAGTCATAGGATATGGTCTGATGCAGTTTCCCATGTTTCAAACTAGATAGAATTATCAGTGTTTGTTTCTGAACACAAACTACATTAAGGGTGAATTCACTTCAGGCAGGGGGCAGTACAAAGACTAAGTCCTTCAAGAGCAGAAAACGGCTGTAAGTGATGCACCGGTCTTGCTCTGGCATGCTTCACAAGAGTAGACTTCATCCTATGTACATTTTAATATAGTGTAATTTCTGTTGAAAGAGGTTTATAAATAATTTTAGGTGTTATACAATTTTTTTTTTTTGGTAGGCTAGTTCTCAATAAGTCAGTGGTGTGTCTGCAGACAATTATATTTTACCTGATGTGTAGTTGTCTTGGTAGGTCATGGTCATGGAGAACAAAGTTGCCCTTAGGTAACTCCGGTCCACCCCTTTTAAGGATTTGAAGATTGAGGCCAGGACCTTGAATTGGATTAAACAATTCCAAAGGGAGCTAGTGAAGTAACCAGACCACTGGGGTAATGCATTAGACAATAATTCAGCCATCACATCTTGAACTAGATGGAGCTTCTTCAAAGTTCCTGTTTTCACTTCCAGTCAAACTGCTGACTTGCATTCAGTATAAAGTTTAATATTTTCAAATTAGATTATGGTGCAGGATTATCCCTCCTCCCTCCCCCCACTCCCCCCGCCGTCCAACCAAATATCTCCAAAGCATTCTTCTCTCCCTAATATTTCAGTCTCACTTTTTAAGGAAATATGTGGTTTGTTTTTTGAGAACTTCCCACCCAATGGTAGTTTCTAAGATACGAATCCATCTTGCCTTCTTTTGGGACATTAATTTGATTCCTGCCAGTGGCTGCATCTGTTAATTGATAGGAGATGCCATGTCTGCTGATGAGGTGATCAGATGTGATAGATAGGAGGACGAGTGCTGAAATAAAACTCAGAAAGCTCTCAACAAAAGATCTGCTGTATTTCAAAATTCAAGGTATGTGCAGTGAAGAAACAGCAGGATGTTCCTGTGTGCCGGTGGTTGATACTGTACTGGTTTAGAGGCAGATAGTGATTCAGTTCAACAAGCTACCTCATGAGTTCTATTTTCTAACTTAAAATTTTTGTTTAGACACCAAAATGTCAGTTCTTTGATTGCCAAAAGGGTTCAAGCCTGCATAATTCTTTGACAACAAGACATTACTCATGCATTTGGAGTTTCCAGAAACAAAATTCAAGCTACATAGGTCCAGATATTCTTGCCTTCTGATGCAAAATGATCTATAGTTATAATCTTCTACCTTTATAGTTATGGTCAGGGTGATGGAGTTAGTTCAGAAATAGCAGTAACAGCTCACTTGGGATCTACAGACCTTTGAGTTTCAAGATTTTTCAGTTCATTAAGAAATCAAAGTAAGTAGAAGGTGACCAAGTAACCAGTGAATTTCAAAGACTTCCTTATCAAATTAAATCTGATCTTCAGAAGCAAAGGCACTTGAACTCCTGTAAAAGTGTATTTGATGCTCCTTTCTTCCTTCTGAACAAGAGTCATTGTTCTGATCTGTCCACATGATATTCTTAGTGATATCTTGTCTTATGTCCCATAGTAATGTTGTAAATTTATTGTCCTATTTTGGGGGGCATGTAGGGAGTGTAAGACAGGGTATGAGCTTTTTTATTATTTACGCTTAATGTAGGAGAGGGATTTTCAAAGACATAACTGGCATATCGGCACCCAAGACCCAGTCAAATAGGATTTGAGCTCTTAACTTTAAAAATCTCTCATCTTTAACTGACATGTGTTGGCCTTTTCAAAACTTTCAGAAAGTATGTGAGGAGGGGGTCTACTACAGATAAGTATTTATTTTAAAGACTTATCCCCACACTTGTGGGCAGAGGCTAGCAGGTGAGTGCCAGTTCAGAAACTTCAGACTTTCTAGTCTGAGGGATGTTGGGTGTGTTTTTGCTGGTAAGCTTTGGATGCAGTTATTTGGTATCCAGGACTGGAAGATTTTCATTCTCTTCCTCTGTTCTCTTCTTCCTTATTACTTAGTTACACTCTTTGTGGCTTGTTGGATTTTTCTTGTTTGAGGGTGACTGGTTAAGAAAGATTGACTGACTGAGTTGCGTCCCAGCTCACTTTTTTTTAAATAGCTTTTTCCTTTTGTACCATTAAATTTCCCTGAGTTTACTGGAAAATTATGGGGGTTATTTTCCTAAACCAATATGGTTTTATTCCTCTGATAGAATTTTTCTCTGTGGTTGTATCACTGGATGGTCTCTGGTTAGGTATATCTCAATACATTATATATTATATCTCCTAGAACTGGAAGGGACCTCAAAAGGTCGAGTCCAACCCCCTGCCTTCACTAGCAGGACCAAGTACTGATTTTTGCCCCAGATCCCTAAGTGGTCCCCTGAAGGATTGAACTCGCAACCCTGGGTTTAGCAGGCCAATACTCAAACCACTGAGCTCCCCCTGTGGGAGGCAGTATTATGTATAGCAATCTCTTTATTAACATTGTCCCTAATTTATGTCATGGTATTTCATATTATGGATTCTTGTTGATTTGCTGAAATTATTTGACACACCTCACTTTTCTATTGCCTCTTCAACTTGGAGACTACTACTTCCTCTCCTCCTTGTCCCTTCCATATCAGTGCCTCTACTGCCTCTTTCTACCTCTTGCTGACCTACTTGGTCCACTTGCTTTTCCACATGCTGTGCATCTGTGCAGAGCTGCTTCTAGGCTCCCTGGAGCAGAGATTGTATTTTCTAATTAATATTCTGTAAAGTTTTCATGGAAATTTAAGTGGTGAAAAGGTTGTGCTAACCCTCTGCAGAGGAGTGAATTTCATTCTCCAAGTACATATATAGGGGGGACATTTTGTGAAGTACTTTCAGATATTATGATTATGAAAGGTAGTGTGTAGAATCAAGTTGGATTAGATTGTTTGTTTTCCCTCTGTCTCATAATTTTAGGTGTCCCTATTTATAGTTAAAGCAGTCAACCATTGACCCATATCCACACAAATATAATACATTTTCTCTCTGTCTATAGATAGCGACAGGCTAATATCACAGTAATTAGGATAATTAGTTTGTTTTGCAAAGCTCAGTGTGGAAGTAACTTTTCCAGTACATGGCTGTTATCAGACCGATTATAACAGACGGGTCATTGATCCCATTGTTTTGGCAATTTCCCTAAATTCTTTGTAGAATGAGGTAGTTCTTCCTATGAATCAAATTTCACTCCTCAGATATTTACAGTTGCACTTACCATGTGAGTTACTGAACTGTTACTGCCCGCACAGAATTAAATGTCAGATAAAATCAGTGCCAATGTTTAATGGCATGAAATAAACTTAACTGTGGCTCAGGGATTTCTTGGTATTAGTATTGCAGTTACAAGAGTGGGAGCTAGAATGGAATTTAAATCCAGGTTCCTGCAATTACACTAATTTTCCAAGACATTTATTGGTTAGTAGAGGCACACTGAGTTTAATAAAACCAAGTAAAGAATTGTATTTTGATATTTATTGAGCTTTAATGATATTTGTACTCCTTGATGATCTCTCTTGAACTTAAAGCAATTCAAAAATGATTTTTTCCTATTCTGCAATTTTGTACAATACATTTTGTTTTAATCAATGAATAAATATTCAAATTTATAATTTGATAGGCCATTTTTTGTCATTTCTTTAAAGCACCTATTGGTCGGCTCGCATGAACTTCTACAAATACTTTAAAACATACAGCAGGGTTACAATGTCATATTTAAATAAACTGTCTAGGCACATTAGCCCAGACTGATTATTAATATTGATATGTAATAGGTTAATACCCATAAAATAACCACACATCAGGCATCCCCTTTCCCAACTTTCATAAATAAAACCTATCCAAAAGTTTGAGAAAATAGATAAGCTTTTTGGTGTGCCTTAAAATTAAACAAATCTAGGCTCTCTTGTAACAAGGGAGGAGGCAAATTCCCATGTCAAGAGTCCCTCATTGAAGAAACTTGTGATAGCAACTATCCCCTTTTGAAACTGGACAGCTGTCAGTTTGTGTCTCCACTGGTCACACCTGCAGCAGTATCACACTCAGAGAAGCAGACTATAGTAGCTAGGTAGCTAATATAAGTAGCTAGGTCCAAATCAATTAGAAACCAGTTTAAAACAAACAAAAAATAAAACCAGCCATGTCACCTAGAAACCAAGGCAGATTACAGAAAACTCATCTTAGTTGCTCTCTGTGCATAGCCCAATTTAATAAACAGGCAGAGGCATTCTGCACTACTTTATGGCTCTGCTCCTGCAAATATGAGATGAACTTTGCTCATACAAATCATCTTTGTCAATGAGACTACTCTCATCAAGAATACCTATTTACATTGGGCTTGCAAGATTGGGCCACAAAGTGAATTGACTTGCTCAACTATGCAGGTGCTCAAGTGCTCTCCTGGATAGGGGCCTGTTGGTACAGATGAGCCTGCCGTTGCTTGTTGTTCAGTCTTTGTTCAAGCTCAGTTCTGGCTGAGGGGTGATCCAGAGAGATGGGTTGCTTTGTGAAAAGGACAGTGTGAAGTTAATCCAATGATGGAGCCAAAAATGTGAAAAATTGTGAAAGCACAATGACAAACGTATGACGTAGGATTGACTGATTTGGAAACCCCATGGAGAAACGTGTTCTGAAGGGCTGGCTGCCAAGAACATAAAGCCTTAGGTGCTGTTGTGACATTTAGAAACACCAAGAAACCTGAAGGGTTTCTGGAGAAAATCTGTTGATTTTTCAGAGCTTCAGTGCTTGATTTAGTCTGGCAACATCCCCACACACACTTCAGTCATCTCAGCTGGTATATATGAATTGCAGAACAGAATAAAATGCATAGCACTGCAGAAGATCTTATTCTTTCCTGTACAGTTGATGTGGTTTGAAAAGTTATAAGGCTTGAACCAGTACTAAATTGAAAATAGTGCCTTTGTCACATTGCGTTTTCACCCATTTCACTGACTTGGTTGAGGATGTACAAGAGCAATTACTTTCAAAACTCAGGAGAAGGGATTAGATGAGAATTGATGAGTCAACTTGCCCGTGTGGTTCTCTAGCACTAATGTTTGCGAAGTAGGATTCTGATAGTCCTATATATGATGATATGCTCCCTTGTAATGCTGTGGCAGGACACAACAGGAGAATGATTATTCAAGATCTTTTATGAAAGAGTCTGATTGCTACTTTCGGTCAAAGTGGTGTGTTGTAATCTTAATGAGTGGTGCCAAAGAAATGACAGATCACAATAACAACATTGTTGCACAGATCCAAAATAGCCAACAAGGTGACAAACAGCCAGTTTTCTCTGCCCACTTGCTCAGAACTGAGCCACTCCAGTAGAGTGGCATTCCTATTTCTCACTGCGAAGATGGTCAGCAGGGGGAAACCAAAGGTGGCATTTCTTGCCAGCTTCCTAAACAGTTAAGATTCCAGAGGTGGAAAGACTAGCTCCTCCAACCCCTAACCAATGAGGAGCGTGGAGCACACTTGGCCCCTTCCAACATACCAGCCTTCTCGAATGTACCTGCACCTAGAGCTGAGGTGGCACAATGCATCCCTATCTGTTCATTCTTCATCTGGGCAAGCCCCTTTCTGGTCCAAACCCATTTCTGGTATGTTGTAGTTACACAGGAGTTCCTTTTTGTTTGTTTGTTTGTTTTTGTTTTTTTGTTTTTATTGTAAAAATATTTCTCTGTTGGAGCAATTAAACAGCTAAAGGGAATTCAGCTTCCATTTTCCCCTTTCCATCTTTCTTCTTACATTTTTCTCTAATTGTCGGGACTCTAGCCTTGTTCTGTCTGGTTGTCCCCCTGTAAGGACTTGAAGTAGTACTCTGATAAAAGTTCTGAATCTGTATATGATTCCATAATCCATCTAATTGGATCCCCTTCCCCTTTCCCTCCCACCCAACCTTTAGTGAACAGGTTTAGCCTCCCCCCGCCCTCCCAAAAGACTGGAATTTTGTGGTTCTTTCAGAAGACCATTGGAACCAAGATCTTCTGATGATCTCTCCTGTTATCTGTGATGGTCAGCCTTTCTCAAAGAAATCAGTTTTCTAGCCTCTGTAATCAAGTTTCTGTCTGTGCCAGATAACTCCACCAAAGCGGAGTAGAAAATGTAATGTAAGATATTTTAAAGGGGATTGAACAACATGAAGTGGGGGGAGGGAGAAAACCTGCCTAAACTACAGTCACATGCTGAATTTTGGAACTCACTACATCCTAGCTTTCATGGAAAGGTTTGGAGGGAAAACTGGAGAATTTTAGTGCATTCTATTGTCTTTGTTGTCTAAGTCTTTAGTGTTGTATATTAAATTAAGAACTACTGAAACCAAGGACATGTTTGACATTGCAAATGCTGTCTCACATATTGAGACAATCTCATTATTATTAATGGTTCAAGCTAAAATCTAAAACATGTTTACAGAACAGCTTAGTATCATATATTTAGCATGCTTGTTTTAACATAATGAAGATTATATATTTTTTCTGTTTTTTACAATGTTACTGTGGCAAGATGAGTTTCTATCTTAACTGAAGTTTGCACATGTAGCTTATGCTCTGCAAACAGAAATAGAGAATCCTAGATACTCGTAATGGTATCCTCAGGTAGTGCAGATTGGTACATCTTTAGAAGGAGATGAAGGAAAGTTTCCTTCAAATCTGACAAAGCATCAAGTTATCTATGAACATCCTAGGATCAGGGCAGTGGGTGTTTAGATAGATTGAGTTTCAAAACCAGCACTATATTATTCTAAGTGCTTACTCCTTTCCTTATTTCCAGTCTTGTTTGGAATTTCATTCTTCTGGTCCTACTTCTTGCTGCCTCTCACTTGCTGAAGTATTAGTGGTATTCCATATGCTCGAAGAATACCATAGGTAGATCAATGATTATTGTGCACTATTGTACGATGTTCTTCCCTGTAGCAATGTTTTTTACCTGAACAGAAGATTGTTTCTAAAAGATATGCTCTATGAATTATTTTGGAGAAGTCCAATGGCCTGAGTCTTATAAAGGAGGTCAGACTAGATGATCACAATGGCCCCTTCTGGCATCTGGAATTGTACTGTTGCTTTCCTGATTTGGTGTGTGAGTAAATGCATAGCAATGATGGAGGGTTCTTTATTGAGGATGTTTGACAGTGACTTCTATTGTCTTGCCAGTTCCTTCCTTCCTCAACTATATATTCCTGCCTTGCATCTTTCACCCTTGTTTCTCTCAGTGAGCGCCAGTAAGATAAGGTAGTAAGATAGGTGAGGGCCTGGTCTAAGAATGGATATAGCGCCTGAGGGAACATGTCCTTGTGTATCATCTTCAACATGCTAATGTGGTACTTAGCTATGTGTTACCTTCGCTGGTCTTTCACCTAGGCCTACTGAGCAGGAATAACTCTGTGGTCATGTTACAGCATTCATTGATGCAACATTGGGTTCCCCTTAGTCTCCTATCCTTCTCCTCACATTTTTTTACCTTTTATTATACTCACTCTAAGGGCTCAAACCTAGGTATAATATCTTCCTAGTGTACCCAAAGCAGTCAGCTTCTGATTCAGCAAAGCACCTAAACATACTCGTATATCAATCATATGCTTAAGTCTCATTGATTTCAGTGCCGAAAGAACATGTAACTAAAGAAAATGAATGGGGTGTAGCTCCTAAGTCACTTAAGTATGTTTCAAAATTTTACCCTTCGTGCTTTGCTAAATCAGGACCTGATTGCTGTGGAATAGTTGTAGGGAATGAAAAGTGGTTGAGCACTAAATTTTGCTCTGTTACTAATCTATTTCCCATGGAAGTTATACATGAATATCTCAGAGTAGAGTTTACACCTCCATAAACTAAATCCGCTATATGAGAGCACAATTTTCTATATATAATTTAATAAGGTCATATGTAATTTAGATTCGAAGGTTATTTAAAATAAATCTACAAATTTACATATGGGCAAAATTCTTGCCCTTCATATATTCATATACCCCATTGACACGAAAAATCACAGTACATGCATATCTGCAGAAAGATTTCCACCCACTGTAACCATTTCTCCTCCCCCCCCCCCCCCCAGCCCTTTTAAGTCTAGAACTGAAGATAAAGATTTTTCAGGAGTGTACACACTTACACACAAGGTAAAAAAGCTCAGTAATGACAGTCCCTTTTTTCTGGGCCAGGCACAGACTTCTGAATATATAATAGGAGATAACATTGGGAGATTTTGTGTATAATATGGAACATTATTCTTTTTTTGAAAGAAAAGAAAAGAACCATGTTACATAAAATTATCAATCTATATCTAGATATTAGCAAAACATTGAATAACAACCACAAGCCCTCCCTCTTCCCCCCCACCCCTCCAAAAAAGAGGGCAGGGGAGAACAAAGTACCCTGTACATTCTTTCATAAAGATGTATGCTGCCACCTATTTATACCAATTTCCTGTGGAGTATTTTAATACATATTTCTAGAAATACTAATTACATTTCTTTAAAGTCAACGAAGCTTGGGTTCGGAGAGATGCTTTCAACACTTAAGAGACCTCAATCTTCTTCCATTGAATTCAAGGGGACTGTTGCCATGACCATTAATAGGAGCAAGATCAGGCCCTAGAAGAGCCCAGTTGTGATTTCAGTTCTTTTTCTCTTGCCTTCAGTTCTTCCCAAGATAATTCTGATTTTCGTTGTACAAATCCCAATTTGATGATGCTTTGAGATATAATTTCTACTGGATATCAGATAAGTCCCTTAGCTCCATTGTACACCAAGAAAAGTGGCAAAGGATAAGGTGGTAAATCTGCTCCCCAAAGATAATCCTTCAAAGTGAAATGTGTGCCTAGGTATAAACATACACATATGAGCATCCTATTGCTCAGCAGGCCTAAATTAGTAATAACCTGTGGACCGAACTATTAAACATCCAGCAATCCCAAAGAATGTCTTTGAATGATTTGGGTCCCTACATTTCCGTCACTGAGTTACTCTGCAGCTCACTTTCTCCCATCTTTTCTACAGACCAGTTTCTAGAAGTGCTATTTCTGTTCTTCTTCACCTGTGACATGAAATGTAATGTGGATTTAATTGTTTGAGCCAGGCAGATTCATATGATGCTCTTTCCTCATGTACATATTCCAGAAAGACCCTTTGCTCTATCCCTATCCCCATATAAACTGAGCTACTTTGTTGTGGATAATCCAAATGTTTATATAGAGAGAAGCCGTGCAGTGTATTTGAGCATCTCAGGTGTACAAGGCAAGTTGTTCCCATTTAATCTTAGGACCTGACCGTTTGTGTGTCTTAACTGCAAGTACTTCTACAGTTGAGTCCATTCTGTGTCCTATTGCTTTTGCAACTGCAAAATGCTGTATATCTGCCCTCAGAATAAACTTGCCCAATTTCTAAAATGTCCTTCTGGGTCCAGGCTATCCAGCAAATTTTCCCATCTGTAGGCTTAATCTCTGGATTATTTCAGATGGACACATTACAGCTTTCATGCCTGTTGGCCCTTGATATTGAAAGGTAAACTTCTCATGTAAGCAATTGTTTGTTGATGTGGATATTTGTTACTGTTAGGGGCTAGTTTTCTAGGTACCAGGTGGAGATATTCTTGCCCCACATTTTTTCTATATTTTAAAACCTGATCCAGTTACCTACAAGTTTTTGTTATCCTGACAAAATTGATTTGGGGACAGTCCTAGAATAATCTACTTATTACCCCCTTAACCAGTCCTTCCTGAGGTGCAAGTTGCTGGGGTTGTTGAAGCGCTTTGTTAGAAATGGCCAGTTTGTAACAAATCACTGACAGCAGTTCTTAAATTATACATTAAGTTTTACATAAGTAAAATACAATTAAAACACACCTTTCAAGCACATACACATTAAATATTATGCTATGCTACACTAAAATTGTATTTTTAAAAAACTGGCAGGCTTTTACTTTATAAATCCATTGGTATCCCTTTTAAAAAATACTATTGCTGCTTTACAAATCCTTTGGTATTTTTCTTTCATTTTTGTTGCTGCTCAGCTCCTCTGCTCCGATTACAGTTGTTACAGTTGCAGATTGTTTCCAGCAGCTTCTTTATCTCTGTCCTTTCATCCATTAGTTATTTTGTTTGTGTTGCCGATGTTGTGGCCACTGCTGCTGATTACTGTGGCTTTAGGTGGTGGTCAGATTTCTGAACTGTTTCTTTTCCCTAGCCGTTCTTCTGTCCTCTCGATCAGCCCCTCCAATCTCTCCCTCCAGCAGTTCTTTCAGCACTTCTTGCTAGCTCCCCTTGCTGGCTTCCAATTTGTCTTTTCCCGATCGACGCTCTTCTCTAATTCAAATCCTGTGTCTTGGCAGCCAGACTTCTATGCTGCACTCTGGCTGTCTTCTACTATGCTTTTCTATTCTTAGAAGCAATTCCCTCATTCGCACAGGCTCAGTATCAACCATTACTTCAGAGGTATGATTGATGGCTCTGAACTATGGAACAAGTTGTAACCAGTATGAGTGGGCTTTGACTAGCCAACATCTTCTGACTGACTTTTCTGATGCTTTGTACTGCACATGCTCAGTAGCCACAAATTTTGGGCAGGGTCACTCCTGTTCTGCATCTTAAAGACATTGCTGCAGTTTAACTAGGGTTCCTTGGACTAGGTTAATAAAGTTGAGAATCACTAATTGTGTTGCAGGGAAGTCAGTTCTTACAAATTCCTGTTTAAAATGGATTGATCGAGTTTGACATTATTACTAAAGTTTTGTTCCTGCTTCCATTGAGATCAATTGCAAATCTCCCTTTGGCTTCAAAGATGAAGCCCTCTATGTGATAGCAGTGTTTTGGAGGGCTGTTTCAAAGTCCACTGAAGCCAATGGGAGTCTTTCCATTGATTTGATTGGGTTTAGATTAAGGCCCTTCATGGGAATTTTGCTCTGTTAGCTGCATGGAGATGTGGGTTGGTAATTTGTACATTATTCAAGGTGATCAAGTGAATCCTAATTTTGGGAGTTTAATATTTAAGGGCTGACTTGTAAATGACCAGCAATAAAAGGAGTAATTTGCTTTATTTTCCTTATAAAGCAAATATAGGGAAATCCTCTAATCCCAGGACTTTATTTTACATATTATGGGTTTAAAAGTGGCTCTTAGTTCCACAGAAAGTGCATCTTCCTCCAAATTAGCAGTTATCCAGTTTTAGAAACTGGATATCTTTTCAAATACTCTAGAAATGTCTACAAATTTGGAGTTATAATTCTGAATAAAATTAAATATCTTTATTTCATTACCATACGGTAAGATTAACAATAATTGAATTGTTAATCTCACTGTTTGAGAATCTTTTTGACCCAATGTTGGAATAGTTTACTGCTTTCACGTCTGAATGTACATTTTGCATCTAGCACTGGGTATTTTGTTGACCTAATAAACTCTATCAGTGTGATATGATTTGATTTATATACCTTATTGAGCTCTTTATGTTGATTATGAAGTGTAATCTTAAAATTGAAACATGCCAGCCAACACAACCATTAAAAAAGCTGGAACAGATTCATGTCTACAAGCCTATAAAATATCAGAGCTAAAGAGGTGTTTACATAAGTAAGCAGGCAAATGCTTCCAAAGAAGTAGTCTTGCTAAACTAGATTCATCTAATCAAGTTATGTGCTCTATCTGCATAGATTCCCCCCCCCCCCCAAAATCTGGAGATTATAGATGTATTACTAAAAATAACATGACTCTTTGTATGTTTCAAATTAAATTAATGTTGTCATGGTATCTGGCGTGGCTCACACCCACAAGTGCCAATCTCAGGGCAAATAGTCTAGAAGCTGGACAGGGACCCCAAACTGGTTGTATGTTCTATAATTAGATTTCACCAACCCAATAACAAGTGTCAACTCCTAAAACACTGTAACAGTCTTAGCATGGAGACAGACAGTCCACTTGGGCATTTCAGTCTATCTTTCAACCCCGGTAAGCTGGATCTAATGATAGATGGTTGCTATACACCAAAGATCACAAAATATTCAGGTTGCTCCAAATTCCAAGAGACCAGTCGTTACCTCAATTAATTTGTACCTTAGATGTCAGACCAAAGACCATGCTTGTAGCCATCCTATAGTAAATTATCTAAGGATTTATTAACTGAGAAAAGAAATGAGTTATTACAAGGGTAAAGCCAAGAAATACATATATAAATGAGTTAGTTTATGGTTTCAAAAGGTGACAGTTGTAGTAATCTGTCAGTTCTTAATGGCTTTTAGGTCTAACACAGGTTGACCCTGGGGATCTCTACTTCTGTTTTGTAGTTCTGGCCCTGAGAGTCCAAACAGTAAAATAGCTGACGGGAAACTTTTTCATCTTTTAATTTCCTGCCTCCAGAATTCAAATTGGTGGGAGAAGCCCTTTTCCCCCATAGTCTTTTCATCAGTGCAAAGGGCAATTAACAAAGTCTTTGTATCATGGTGCCCCACAATGGCCCATTTCGTTTTGGTGGGGAGGAGACTGGTTTCCAGCAATGAATTTGTCAGTGCTTGGCTGAGGCCTAAAGCCTTGGCCCTGGTCCACCAGCATAAGTGATGACTATTCTACTTCAAAGTATTTGGGAGATTGACTATATTAGTCTTTTGTACTATAATTGGTAGCTTTATAAGATAGCGTAATTAAATTATCAAAATTTGAAATATCTGACTGCTACCAGTGCAGACACCATAAAATGACTACTTTGAAATGCTCAGTAGCTTAACTAACTCTAACATTAATTGTTGATATGCTTTGGTCTTACCACTAGCTTGGGATGCTGTCTCTTCAATAAAGAGCCCACTTCTAAATAGCCAGTACTCAGCACCAGAGCCAGGATCCAGGCCCTATCCAGCCTGGTCCCCACCAAGTGGAATTCCATTAAGGGATACAGCTTGAGGATATAGTCCTCCTATCTCCACTACCTGGCACTAGGAATGGTTCTGAGAGCTGTTGTTCCACTTTAGCTTGCCTCAGTCTAGCTTTCTGCCCACCAATGACCAACTGATTTCCAGGTTCAGTTTATTGGTTCTCAGCTATAAAACCCCTACATGACTTGGGACTTGGCAGCCTCTCAGGTAGACTCCTTCCTCATGCACTATTGACCTGTCAACTGAGTTGTGCAATCTGTAGCCCAGTCTGTACAAGAGAGAGAGCTGCTGGTGTGATGGCTGAACCAGGGACCACCAAAGCTGAAAGGATGAACTGCTGTTACTTGAGCTAAACAGCCAGGTTCTCTAGTTGAGAATTGTAATAGACTCTCATTCTCTGTAGCTTGGGCCCAGAGGGGGAGAGGCAGGACCCATTGACCACTGGATTACAATGGCAGTAGATTAGTGGCTAGCGACCCTTAGCTGTGGAATTGGCTTTCTTCTTTTGTCTGATATAACCTGAATCTGCTGTTTTTAGGGCAAACTAGTACTCTTGGGGAGGGCTGTGGGGTTTGGGATGGGATCTATTATTTTATAGTTGAGTTACTGATTGGTTAATTTAGTTGTGGTGTTATGTTGCTGGGTAGTTTATCTTGTGTGGATTGTTAATCTAACAAATTGTTAAAGCACCTAGAACTATGGAAAGGAGTGTGTTCTTTATAGCTAAATCAAAATAAATTCATGTGCTCTCAATAGAAATGGGCTCAAACCTAAGTTCTGGATGCAAATACCTCCCAATTTTGATTAAACTTCAGATCCAAAACCAGACCCAAATCTGAATGTTATGGCTGTTTCCTACCTTGATAGTCAATTGAGCCAAAACCCCACAACTGTATTTCTCTTTTGAAATGCAGAGAAGTTTGAATCCAAATCCTATCCAAATTTTGCAGATGAGGCCTACCTCTCCTCTGAATTGGTTTAATTGTAATTAACCTAAATGACAGCTTAAAAGGACCAGACAGACTGGGAATTTAGAGGAAAGTATAGGTTAACACTAAAATATTTTAAATTGCAATGGCATTGTATTTAGCAATGTCATGACATTATATAGAGTACGGTCTCCAATTTTGGTTACCACACTTTGAGAAAAATATATTTGACACTGAAAAAGGTTCACATAAAGGCATATTTGATGGGTAGGAGGAGGATAGGACTTGCATGTAATAAAGAGCAAAAATACGATTAACTTTGATGGGGGGAAAAAGTTAGAAGGGACTAAATTGTGTGTCTAGCATTGAAATGATGATAAAAATAGGTCAGACTTTCCTTTCTATACATCTCATAATATGAGAAGAGGTGAACACTTAATAGAATTCATGATCTGTATGTTTATACAGATAGACCCTTCAGGCACTATAAAACAAACAAAAAAAAGGTATAAATGACTAACTGTGATTAGGTCTTCATTGTGCCAGGCATAGTACAATTATTGGATTCGAAACTACTTTGTTTTGAAATTTCCTTAAATATATTTTTTAAGTTAATGCTCAAAATCTAAACAAAATGGTTTTACCTGAAATGAAAGGTTTTTTGATTCTCTTACCAAAAATTTTGAAAAATTCCATTTTTGGGTCAACCTGAAATGATTTTTTTGTATTTTTCAAAATTGCCAGTGAACTAAAAACTCAGTTATTTGGTCAGTTATACCTGACACTAGAAGTACAGCTTCCTAGATCTGGTTGAAGTATATGAAGAGTATGCTGAGTAAGTGGCACTAAAAGTTGATTTGTTGGAAATTCCTGGGCTGGGTCTCCATGTTATCTATTTCTGTCTCTGATACCAAACTGAGCATCTTGCGCATAGGAATAAATCAGCATAAGTTTTGACTCCAGTCAGCACACTTGCCTATGGATTGCTCCAGGATTCTTGCCATTATGCTTTCTTAATAAATCATTTTTAATATTTAGTTTTGTGTGCAAATGTATCCAGCTGGTCAGCGTGTATTAGTGTCACCCTTTATGCATCCGAAGAAGTGGGCTATAGTCCACGAAAGCTTATGCTCTAATAAATTTGTTAGTCTCTAAGGTGCCACAAGTACTCCTGTTCTTTTTACCCTTTATGCAGAAGATATGGGTCTCTTTACAAGGGTCAGCTTGAGCTTGGCTCAACACTTTTTAGTGTGACTCATTCTCTGGAGGTCCATGGCGTTAGTCAACATAACAGCTATCACATAAGTATTTGTGTACATAGTTACCAGGATCTATTTTTTGTCTCCCTTAAACTTCTTTTATAAGAGTATAAATCTTTGGATAGAGTTCCTTCTGATTTTATGTATATGTAAGCTAGAGGAGGGTTTGTCCTCCAGTATCTAACTCATTGCTAACTTCTCTGGGATACCTTGCATATTAGAGGTGCTATAAAGTCTAAATTGATGCCATTCTAGTCTAATTCCATACATAGATAAGGTGTAAATAGGCTAGAGAGAGAAAATGACTTATCATTGGCAATTATAAAAAACACAATAAATCCAAGATGTAAACTTTTTCTTAAACAGAGTAGTGAATTATTACTTGAGATTTCATCTCATTCATTTTCAAAATATGAATAAAACATTTCGCTTGCACAAATCATTTTCCTTTATGGAGGTTAATTGAAAGGTTGCTGAAATTACCAGCAAAGGTAAAGATCTTCATGACGTATCTTGCTGGTGAAAAACCATCTTAAAGCAAGACTATGAAACAAAATCTGTGGAAAAATTCCATTACACCTTTTCGACCTGACTGGTTAGCCAAAATTCAGGGCCACTGAGGATTGTTTCTGTTAAGAGCAGAACTATGATATGGTCATTTACTTCTTTCATGCAATCTTGTTTGTTAACAAAAGCTATAAAATTCCTGTTTCTTTGAACATACGATGAATCACGTAGGACAGTTTCTTTGTGCACTACTCCAAGCTCCTTTCTAGACAGTACTCAGTCCAAACGTTCTCTCACTTTTTTAAATTCAACATCATGCTACCAATGCTGTTGTACTTAGTACTTCCTTGCTTGCTGCCTTCTCTTATGATTCTGATATTTCTCTTTACAGACCCACCAACTTTCACAAAACATTACCAACAGGGGCGGCTCGCTTTTTTGCTGCCGCAAGCACAGCAGGCAGGCGGCTTTTGGCGGTGCGCCTGCAGGTGATCCGCTGGTCACGCAGATTCAGCAGCATGCCTGCTGGAGGTTCGCCAGTGCCACGCCATCAGTGTCCCCGCTGCCAAAGCTGCGGGACCGGCGGACCTCCCGCGGGCATGCAGCCGAAAGTCACCTGCCTGCTGCCCACAGTGACCGGCAGGCTGCCCCACGGGGCTTGCTGCCCCAGGGACACGCTTGCTGCGCTGGTGCCTGGAGCCACCCCTGATTACCAAGCACAACGTGTCCACCCAAATGTGCCTCTTGTCTTTGTTCTGGATCCTGACATGTGCCTGTGTTTTGGATAGAGGCTATTTTAGTTTCATCTACCTAATTCCATAAAGAAATGTAATGGTTTCTTACAACTACTTTAAAGGTGGTGGTTATGTGAAAAGAAAATCACAGGAACGTACATAATTTAAAATGTATGAGCAGTATCAAAGACACCTATTAGAAATCTGATTTTAAAAACAATTAGTCACAGATTTACTTGCTCAATAGAAACCATGGTGGAATAATTTGAGATCACAAAACTTGACTACAAAGCTCAGCCCAAGGTACATAAATTATTACATGCTATGGTATGAAATTCTTTTGTACTCAAAGATTTATCTTTGCATTATCAGAGACCCCCCCCCCTTTCCTTCCATTTAACAGGGCTACAGTAATG
This sequence comes from Trachemys scripta elegans, assembly GCF_013100865.1. Lineage (NCBI taxonomy): Eukaryota > Metazoa > Chordata > Testudines > Emydidae > Trachemys > Trachemys scripta. The sequence goes on from NC_048306.1 coordinate 84,481,917, forward strand.
TTAGCAAGAGTTTATTCATTTCACATTGAATCAAAGAAAAAATGCTCATGATCTATTTAACATTCAGTAAAACGGTGACAAAGATTTAAGGAGAATAAAACACCTATTACACCCTGGAGACAATACTCACTGAAACAAAAGGAGAACTCCATTTAGATTGACAGTAGCCTGCATTGTCATTGTTTGTGCAGTAGTATATAATTATGAATGCAGATTTTCTTTACTATATGAATTTTACAATATTAAATATTGGGCTTCCCATGCCAAACCAAAATAAAAAATGCTAGCATTTGTCTTTAGGCCAGGTATGATGAACACAGCAGATGTACAACTCTTGCATAGCTTTTTTTTCACCTTAATGTATTGCAAGTTCACTTTTGTTATCATTCAAGTAAAGTCACCAAAAAGCCTCAAACTAGAAACTCGGGGGAAAAAAAAACATTTGCTGCTGCTGAGGATCTGGCCCTTAATGTTAAAATTTTTAAATATGTAAAACATTAATGAATAAAACTAAGTAGAAAAGAAAACAAAACCAAAAATCACTGCTGCAATGTCTGGAGGTATCAACGTGCAGTCAGCCACTCTGTATCTGTGAATGTAGATAAGCAGGATCAAGCCAATCATTTGGTTATGAAATAACATGCTAACTGGGTAGGGGAGAGAATCTCCATCATCTTGTTCTGTTAACAAAAGCCCTCAATCCTGTTGTTCCTTACTGATTTCCACTGGGGTACAGCTATGTTTCCCTGCCTTTCCATCAGATGTCTTTCTCTTCTCTGTATGAATGAATCATATCAAAGGCCGCTCTTCTCTGTATGAATGAATCATATCAAAGGCCGAGTCTTGCACACCCTCTTCTACTGATCCTGGGCCAAATTCTACCCACTTTACATCTAACTGGCCCTAAGCACTAGAGAATCGGCCCACAAGGTAATGGTGTGCAGGTGAACTGGCCTCCTATATCACCTAAGTTTGGGGATGGACCCCTTTTCCATTGGTAACAAACCCAGCCTTCCTGATCGGATAGTGTAGGGGAACCGCCACTTGGGTTTTCACAGTTTAAGGGGCTGATTCAAAGCTTGTTGGAAGGCTCCCTGTCATAATTCACCACAACTGTACCTCTCTTCAGGGTCCCATTTTTAGGCTCCTGGCTCCTCAGTGGTTACCTCTCTTGGGCAGAGATGCATATATCTGTACCTCCTGACCTGGTTTTTTCCAGGTTGCACAGTTCCCTGGCTACACTGAGTTTCCCCAGCAAGCCAGACTGCCTAAATGGCTTGTGTCTGCTTTCTCCTCAGAGCTTATAAACCACATAATTGACAGCAGTTATAAGTTGCCACACAGTCCTCTAAGTGAACACTTTTATTCTTAAGGTAAAAGCATTATAGAGAAAAGGTGAAAATCTAAAAGAATCTACACACATGCTAATAAGCTTTCCAGAGATCACCACTGAATTCCAGTGAGGGATATGGCTGTTGATCAGACTTCAAACCCCACCAAGAAGTGTTTTTTCGTGTTACAGAACAGCTGTTAACTCAGAAAAAGCACATCCATGAATGTCATTCTCTCCTTTCTATGACTCCATACTTTGATCTTTAGATTCCTGGAAAAGAGAGCAGACAAAGGTCCCCTCCTCAGGGCGTAGCTGCAAAAGTCTGGGTTTTTGCTTAAGCAGAAGTGATACCTTTGCATACAGCTCCCTGCCTAGAGATTTCCTGGGAGACCCACTTAACTTTTGTTTTGTCCCAAAAGTTCATTCTTGTCTGGCCCATTGTTTCAAATAATCCTCTGAAGCTCATAACACTTCCCAGGGAGTACACTGGCTACATCTTTCCCCACTGCCCCCCAGCTGAGTAATTACATACAATCTCACAATAAGGCATGAATTTTGCATTTATAATACAATGGACTCCAAGGCTACTTAATTCAATAAGCTATCCCAAAGATATTGCAGGAAATAGCCATATCTGTTATACTCCCAATAACTTAAATGGGCAATTCATCAGGTCCTGAAACATTATTTTTCTTTTACAGTACTTTTGTAAGACAATGTATTGAAAATACCCCTGTTAAGAGACTGAAAGAAGATACCAATAGAATAGTTTGAATAATAAAGAAATACATAATGAAAAATTGTTCCCTTGGGTTCTAACCAGAAGACAGTGCTATGTTTCCACAAAGAGAGAGCAATATACATTACAACTACTAATAGGCTTTATTATCCTTGTCAAATGAGAAATCTGATATGAAGTTCTTACTTTTTTTTAGTCCATTTCTTTGGCCCTATGTTTTAATTTAATATATTACAAAGTCATTCTAAGTGTACACCCATTGAAATCTATCATTGCATCAGGGCTGAATTAGCCCATTATTAATTATATTTGACAATATTTATTCTAACCCTAAAATAGTATATATTACTTTATTTTCACATTTTGCTGACAGGCAAGGGTGGCTGAAAAAAGTATACAGCTGCAGGTGCCACTGATTAGATATTCTGTGACATTTTACATAACAGTATCCTGGCTAAATTTGGACAAATATATTTCATCTTCCAATAATTCTCCCAGAAATTTCAGTTGGTTGTTATTCTTCTCTACATTCTCCACTGTATTACTGATTTTCTGATATCAAGGAAACTGTATTTCATCCTCGAGGTGGTTACATTTCAATGTAAATTTAAGGCCCAGTCAATGGGACTGCTTTTCTGAGTAAATCTGCAGGATCATAATTTGTTGTTTCCATAATCACAGGATGGAACTTTTAAAAATAAAAACATTAATTGGCAAACAGCAAATATTGGACCAAATTCATTCCTTGTGTAACTCCTTTGAAATCAAGGGAGTTGCTATGACAGGGAATTCAGTTGGGAATTTTTTCCCCAAGACTCAACATTTTCTGTGTCTAAAGTGTCCAATGCATCAATTCTGTTTTTACTTTTTATATGTGTATTTTGGTTTAATGCATATATTTTAATATTTCTGCTACTGCTTTTCACCTAGCATATTTTGTTTCATTTGTACATTGAGATATTTCAATCATCTGTATAAAATCTGGGAAACTATAGTCAATGTAAGACAATTAACACCACTTAACAGCTGTTAAAGAGGATAATTGCCTGCTGTTATCCTCACATATCATTCTAAATGCTAATTGCATACAATTTACTGTCCACAAACCCACCCTTATTTCCAGGTAAGTTGTCCTCACTGTGGATTGGAAACTGAAAGTGTGGGTATGGATGTATGTGTGATATACGCTCTGTACATGTGCAGCTTGGGGGTTCCATGACTGTCAGTAAATCAGAGCAGAGTTATAGTACTATAAGTATTATCCCAGAAGTTCCAGCAAGACATGTGTCATAACTATAAAGGGAAGGGTAATAGCTGTCCTGTGTACAGTACTATAAATCCCTCCTGGCCAGAGACTCCAAAATCCTTTTCCCTGTAAAGGGTTAAGAAGCTCAGGTAACCTGGCTGGCATCTGACCTAAAGGACCAATAAGGGGACAAGATACTTTCAAATCTTGGGGGGGGAAGGCTTTTGTTTGTGTTCTTTGTTTTGGGATGGTGTTCCTTCTCAGGGACTGAGAGGGACCAGACATCAATCCAGGTTCTCCACATCTTTCTAAACAAGTCTCTCCTATTTCAAACTTGTAAGTAAATAGCCAGGCAAGGCGTGTTAGTTTTCCTTTGTTTTCTCAACTTGTAAATGTACCTTTTACTAGAGTGTTTATCTTTGTTTGCTGTACTTTGAACCTGAGACTAGAGGGGAGTCCTCTGAGCTCTTTAAGTTTGATTACCCTGTAAGGTTAATTTCCATACTGATTTTACAGAGATGATTTTTACCTTTTTCTTTAATTAAAAGCCTTCTTTTTAAGAACCTGATTGATTTTTCCTTGTTCAAGATCCAAGGGGTGGATCCTGACTCACCAGGAGTTGGTGGGAGGAAGGAGGGGGAATGGTTAATTTCTCCCTGTTGTAGATCCCAAGGGGGGTTGGAACTGATTCACCAGGAGTTGGTGGGAGGAAGGAGGGGAATGGTTAATTTCCCCTTGTTTTAAATCCAAGGGGTTGGATTTGTTTTCACCAGGGATTTGGTGAAGGTTTTTCAAGGTTTCCCAGGGAGGGAATCCATTGAAAATGGTGGCAGCCGAACCAGAGCTAAGCTGGTAATTAAGCTTAGAAGTTTTTCACGCAGGCCCCTACATTTGTACCCTAAAGTTCAAAGTGGGGATCTCAGTCCTGACAACATGGTATCAGCTTGCTTGTGGATTTCAGTGAAGAATTGAAAACGGGGGGTGGGGTGGTGGAATCCACCAATAGATAGGTATCTAAATCTTTGTGGACATATTTCAGAGAAAGTTGTCATGATGGTAATTGTTACCTTCTTTGAGCCTGATCCTGTAGGCCTCCTCTCTGCACTCACAGAACTCGTCTAGACTTCCCTGGGAGGTAGAGTTTATTGGTTTGGACCCTAGATCAGTTTTCAAAACCAGACACTTGATGGCCTCAGTGAATTCATAAATATTTCAGTTTTAGTTCTATATCCACCTACTAACATCATTCTAAACTTTTCCAATTCATATGAATAATTTAGCTTCAGTTAGGGTTAGGGTGACAAGACGTCCTGATTTTATCGGGACTGTCCCGATATTTGCTTGTTTGTCCCGCGTCCCAACCAATGTTCGGTCGGGACACTGGACAAACAAGCAATTTTGCCCTCCGCTCCGGCGCACAGGCAGAGCCTAGAGGGGCTCTCGCCATCCCAGCCCTGGCCCCGCCTCTTCCCCAAGCACGCCGCATTCCTCCTCCCTCCCAGGCTTGCGTTGATTAGCTGTATGGCAGCGCAAACCTGGAGGGAGGGGGTGGCCCCCAGCACTCACCCTGCGAACTGCTCCAGTCCAGCTTCTCCAGGAAGGTGAGCACAGCCGGGCGCAGATCCTGCAGTGGCTCCCTCCGCCTGAGCCCCCGGTAGAAGGCGAGGCAGACCTGGGCCTCCTGCACTGTGCCCATGGCTCACGGAGCCGCCTGGCCTGGGCGGGGAGGGCGGCCAGGAAGCGAGCCAGGCTGCCCCAGAGATCTAGTGCAGCACGTGGGTTTGGCAGCTCCGGGCTGGGGCGCACTCGGCTGTTGCGGCCACCATAGAGTTGGGTGGAGACGGGGCTGTGCTGCCTGGCGGTGGCAGCAGGGGGCGCACTCTGCCGGCTTTCTTTTGCTCCGCTGCCGGCTTTCTTTTCCTCTGCTATCCCCCCTCCCAATATTTCATCTTTGTCATCTGGTCACCCTAGTTAGGATGAGCAGACATCCCAATGTTATTGGTACCATCCCAATACTAGGGACTTTGTCTAATATATGTGCCACACCCCCCTTGCCCCATACTGTTTTTTCACACTTGCTATCTAGTCACCTTAGCTTCAGTACAGAATTATATATTGAATACAACAGCATGAATTACCAGTATAGATACAATCTATTGAATGTTAGCATTTTACATGCAATATCGAATTGAAATAATTGACTTAAAAGGCAGTACCTTCAACAAATCATGGCCACTGGAAAAGAGAATCATAATTTCATATAAAATTAGATGCAGAGTCCTTGATAAGACATGCTAAATGAATAACTGATGAATGGATGGTTTATTTTGTAAGTGGAAATCTTATTAGTTTGTGTAGATTATGATGGCTGATAGCTAGAAAAATAATTGGTCCCCTTTTGTGAAAAGAAGGTAATCCATTAAAGTGGTGCATGTGGAGATCAAAGGAATTTTATGTATTCTATTTTAATTTTTCCATGACACTTTAACCCTCTAAACACTGCCATTTTTCAGGCTACCAGCCAAGTGTGAAAGCTTAGGAAGGCATCAGTGATATACATGCATGCATACAAAAGGATACCAACATATAGGGGTGTGTGTGTGTGTATAGAGAGAGGGATTCCGCTATTTTGGGCTGTGGTATGAAGGTAACACTGGCATTTATTTGGGATGGCCACATTCTTGGTGGGAATTCCACAACTAGCAACATTTGGACAGATAGTTTTGCCTTCTTTATTTGTTTTTATTTTAATGCTGAGTGTTTAAGCTGGGAGGGGTATTGGGAGTCAGAATATGTCCAGAAAGGGGTGTGTGTGTGTTGGGGGGGGGTTCCCCTATTGGCATCTTCACTGTGGGGGGGAAGAGGAGGAAGGAGGCAGGTATGCATTTGTGCAAGGTGGTTCCATTGTCTTGTCCTGTGGTGTCTTGAAAACTGTTAATTGTAGGCTCTCACATTAAATTTCAAGGGATTTCCTGGTTTGCAGGTTAGGGAGCTTTGTAGGGAAGTGTTATCTGCATCTAGCAGCAGCCAGTCAGACAAAGCCTAGGCTGGGAAAGGTTGAGTGAGTGGTGCCTCTCTGCTTCAGGGAGCAGCCTACTTTGTGTGTGTGGCGGCGGTGGGGGGGTTGAATTCTAAGAAATAAGTAGTGTTAGTGTAATCTTGCAGCAGGAGCATGTTCTTTTTTATCTAACTGCTGTGTGTGCATTCCATGAACATAACATGTATATCTGTGCAAGAACAGCCAATCTCTACAGTCCCTGCACTTGTGAAGTGAGTTTGTGTTGGGGAGGGAGATGGCATGACTGCTGGCACAGGAATCCCCAAAGTGGCATGGTTGAAGTATGGAATGTCCTCCATACAGTCCAGGAGTTCATGGCTAAAATGGATGGTGAACACATGTGGCACCAATTAAAAGCATTACATTAGGTAGCCTAGAATTCCTTTAGGACCTGCCACTGCACTTTTTTGGAACGGCTTTGCACCCTACCTGCCAAAGCCTATGGTAATAAAAACCACAATAGAGCCCATAACTTGTAAAACTGATGTGTTTTCTTTCAAACATTAAGAACAGTAAAATATTTCTCAAAGCTAAAATTCTAGTAACTTTTGTTTCCCAATTGGAGGAACTATTTTTACACATGGTAGATTATATTTTGCTGCTAGTGGTCTCAGAGGTAGTTGACATTTGTTTTGTAATTCTCCAGTGGGTGTCTGGAGGGAAGAGAGGTTGTCTGAGTGTAAGCGCTGGTCTACACTAGGGTGAGGGGGTGATCGATCTAAGATATGCAACTTCAGCTATGAGAATAGCGTAGCCGAAGTCGACTTATCTTAGATCGATTTACCTACCAGTGCAGGATCAATGGCCGTGGCTTCCCCGTCGACTCCGCTTCCACCTCTTGCCCTGGTGGAGTTCCGGAGTCGACCGGGAGCACATTCGGGGATCAATTTATCACATCTAGACAAGACATGATAAATCGATCCCCGATAGATCGATTGCTACCCGCCGATCCGGTGGGTAGTGAAGACGTACCCTAAGAGAGCAGCATTTGGGGGAGGAGAGCAAGTGGAATCATTAGGGAAGGAACCAGTGACTGAGGGAAGAGTCTTAGTTTGAAGAGTTGCCTTTGAGGAAGGAGGGAAGTATTTGGGAAGAAGGGCATGTTCAGTTTGAGGGCAGAGACCTCCTTTTCACACTAGGAGCCATAGACAACTTTTGCCTCTTGATACTGGGGGGGGGGGGCAGCAATGTGACCACCCCACATGTCTCCTTGGGGAGCAACTTCCAGTCCTACCTTCCTGGGCCAGGACAGCCAATCTCACCCTCTCCTGGGGTAACATGAGTGAGGAACACATGCTTCTGGGCCCAACTAACCTCTGGTTGAGCAGTGGACAGGGAACCTGCTCCTGTCACCTTCCCCAGTGGACAACCCCCCACCCCCAAGCCTAAGCCCAGCCTGGTGCCGCCACAGTCTCCTGGCCCCACCAAATTACCTGCGAGGGGGCACTCTGTCATTCTCCTGCTCACCTACTCGCATTCGGCCTGGCAGCCGGCCCTGTGTGAGGAGCAGAAGGCCAAGCAGAAATCTGAGGTGGGGCCACTTGACCCCATATGCCCCTGTATACACAAACTATGACAGGAGCAAACTTGATGGATGGACATTGGGAATATCTTCTCTTGTCCCCACTCACCTCCCTGAAGAAATTGTCATCGGGAAGGAGAATCTCTCAGAATATTCCCTCCAGCAGCAGTCAGGCTGGATAGTTCTAGTTCCCACTTGGGTGGTCTTTCCTCTACCCTATGTGAGGTCAGATTGTTAGCTCCTGTCCACCATCAGCTCTACTTAGCTGGCTCCTCTGAATCACTAGGATGGGATATACAGGGATGTATAATTTGCAGACACTCTGGTATTTAGATATTAATGTGTTCATATTTGTACTTACAATTGATTTCAGAAGCAAAATTGCACCAGCAAAAAGTGAGGCTGCCTTTCAGAACAGTCTTGTAGTAGCTAGTGTATGTAGCCATAGATGTATAATGCATACAAACGCCAAAGAGTTAAATTTGAGAGAGATGAACAATTACGTATTTTTAACTACCTAGTACTTCACAGTGACAACCCAAGTGACCTATTGAAGCAACATTTTTGTACCTTGTATTTATATATGTGAAAGGAATTCAGGGCAAGAACATGAATAAAATATGTTCAATTTCTACAATTTCAGTACTGGAAATAGCCAAAGTAATTGCTAACTGATTATTTCTGTGGGAGAAAAATTGGTTGGAGTGGAAATGTTTCACTGAAAATAGTATATTTGCTGTAGTTTTGAAAGAAATTCAAAGATGTATCTGATCTATTCAGATGCCCTCTTGTATTTGGAGCAATTTTCCATGTGTACAATTAATTGAGAGATTGAGTATCATTTTAATTTCAGTAATGAGATATGACCTCAGCTGAATCCTTTATTGACTGATTCTTTCAGGATTATGACTTTACAATTGTTTTCAGTGTAACACATGAACTATCATGGAGTTGTATCTATGAAAATGTGTGCTTTGTGTTATATGCCTATATAAACAACAGTGGATTTGTATGTTTCATGCAAACAAACAGCCACCTCATATAAACATAGCTGGAATTATGCAGGGGTTTTGTAGCTGTGTCAGCCCAAGGATATTAGAGAGACAAGGTGAGTGAGGTCTCTCTCAGCAACAGAAATTGGTCCAATAGAAGATATTACCTGATCCACCTTGTCTCTCATAGTTGGAATTGTCAGATACTCTTATAAAAGTAGATAATCATCATTCTCATTACATGAAGAAGAAGAATATTAAAGTATAGGGAAAATCAGAATTAGAAAATAGCATATGATGCCTGGAGCTAAAGGCTAAAATGTTTCGGATTTGGGTGCCTAGAGTTTAGGAACTGAAATCCATATTTAGGCACCTAACAGAATAACCTCTCAGGTCAATTTTGTCCCGTCGCTTTCTCCTGTTCTCTAGCTGATGGAGGACTTTTCCATCAAGTATTTGGAATGGTTTAATTGTTTTTTAAAGGAATGTTTTTTGAGTGATTGACATATAAGGTGCTGACATCACATTAGATGCAAATCAACAAACGTTCTTAATTCACTGAAGTCCATGTACCAATGCTATCTGTGGGCTTGATCCTGAAAGTGCTGAGCACCCCATGTCCTGAGTTCAGTAAGTGTTAATGATGGTTAGAACTTTAAAGGCTTCAACCTTATTTATGGCTCTGATTTTGTTGTTGGTGCGTCTTTCCTCTCCTTTTTCTTTTTAGTTGTGTGCGTGTGCACACATGCAGACTTGAATCACATCTCAAGTTACAAGCATCATAAGGCAGTTTCTCTTACCACTTCTGAGCAGTGCAAAGTCAGTGGAACCCATCCATAAGTCCCCTGCTGGAGAGTCATGTCCAGCTCCTACAGAGGGCAGGATTCTGGGAGATGCCATGCTCTGACTGTCCCCAGCTGACCTCCTTTTTGACCATGGTCAGCTGGTACAAGTCAGAGCAGCCACAAGTTCCATTGATTCATTGGTCCATTGCCTTCAGTTGACTACCATGGTGTATACAATCTACCTGAGTTAGATGCCTCTTCAGCATAGAGGCCTACCACTAAATATTTGCATTATGAAATTATTAAATCTTCTGTTTAATAATGAGTCTACAATTTTTGGCTCAATTGTGTTTTGCTTTTGCTTTTTCCTGTGCATATATAACAGCTTGATCAGTGTGTAAAGCTATCATCATATGTAAGGTTTAATAGCCCTCTACCGTATGATTTAAATGCTTGAAGCTCTTTTGTGTTATAGTTAGTTTGCTTGTAAAGGTTATTTATCTCTTCGTGCAGTAGGAGGAAAAACCTTCAGAAGTTTGTAAGGTATGTTAAAATTACTTTTCAGGGAATGGAAACTGTTACGACTGGAATAAAAACAAATGATATATATTTTTTAAAAATCTGCATATGATTGATCACAGCTATAGTATCCATGTCATAAATCTATAGATACATGAATTGAATTTTCTGAGAAATATCTGCAATGTCATGTTTGTAAAAGTGAGATTTTTCCTAATGCCAGACTTAATTTATTTTTCATGTAACAATTAAAATGACAAACAGTTCTGTTTTGTGGTATGGCATTTCTTATGGTAATCATAAGAGGCTGTACCTGTGCCTATTGGTAAGGTTACCCAAGTATTTCCATTCTGTGGCTTCATTTTCAATTGTTCACTTTTTTTGCCTTTGGGGTGGAAATTTGGCAGGTTCCTTATCAGCCCAGGAGTGATGGCTTACATCTTTAGGAAGAAAGTATGTCTAGCCTCGGGTGTCAGTTCTGCATTCTTTGTCCTCTTAAGTTCGCGCCCTTTTTATCTGTATAAAATAAGGTAGTGTGGGTCTTGGATGGTCTCGCATTATTTGGGTGTATTAGTAGAGCGCTGTGCTAATAAAACAGAGTAGTCTGACAAATTGTGAGTTCTTAGTCTGACTTTAACAATTTGGAGGTCCACCAAGATGGCAACTGTCTTCACTGGGGCCGGGTGATTCCTGACTGTTTTTGTAGGTTGACTGTGGCAGCCGGCACCTGGGCATTTGGCCTGTGCGGTGGTCCTCCTGAACAGAAGGGCGCACTACCACAGTGAAGACTACGCCATCGAACCTGTTGGTTCCCACTCTGTTCTGGTAGGGATCCCGGGATCTGACATCAGGAATCTGGTCAGGCAATTATTTCTGTTTTGTCTGGACTAAGGACTGTCCTGTTTCAGTGTCTATCCGTACTCCCTGTGGAATGTTTGAGTCTGGGTACCATCTCGGTCCGGGGATCAGCCGACCAAAGGGTTTCTGTCCCCACGGTCTGAGTGAGTGAAATCTGCACAATCGCATCCACACTGTCCCTTTGGTAAAACCTTTGGTGTGAAAGCAAGGGCGATTGAGGCAGTAGCCTGTGGGCTCCTTTTGTGTGTTGCACCTGGCATCACTCTGACGAACCCGAATTTCCTTCTTGTGTGATTGGTGTGAAGCCCTCCTGTATGGGTAACCAGATGTCTAAGTTGGGCCTCGGGTAAATGAGTCAGTTCTGCTTTCTTTGTCCTCTTCTTAAGTTTGCGCCCTTTTTATCTGTATAAAATAAGATAGTGTGGGTCTTGGATGGTACTCACATTATCTGGGTGTATTAGTAGAGTGCTATGCTAATAACGGTGGTCTGACAAATTGTGAGTCCTGAGTCTGACAACTGCAAATGAACTGTATGGTATACAGAGACCTCAGATAATATAAACACAATCTGAGTGCAGTGTGGAGAGCCAGGAGAGAACTGCTGTATGAAGTTGAAGATATGAAGGGATACTTTAATGAGGCAGAGGGAGAAACCTTTATTCCTATAAATATTTGAAATGATAGAACAGTCCATAATTTACATAAATTAGTTCAACTCACATATTTAGAAGGCATAAAGTTACAGAAAACTGTTGGCTACATATTATGGCTACATTTACCAATGGAACCAAAACCCCCCAAAAGTGGCACATACCTTACTGAAATGGTACATAAAGAACCAAATCTTGCTCACTGTGGTTAATTTTTTCCAAAGTCCGCATGATGCATTTGTAGGTGCAGTATAAATCCAAGGGTAATTGCTTTCAATACCACACACAAGGAGGTATATTTAATTCATATTGAGATAGGCTGAATTTTGGGAAACTTTCATGCAGTCTGACAGGTTATATTTTTCAAAGGATGCCCTTGACTTGACTTCAGCCACTTAGATTGGATGCTTTTGTTCCTTAATTACATGCTTTGTGTGGTTCTTCCACAATCAGATGTCTAGAGCTTCATTTCAATGGGACAAGAATATCTTCCCTCTTTCTTGGCTTAGTCTGAGCAGAAGAGGAAAACACAAATGTCACTAGGTCATATGGATAAAAGATGAGGAATCCCTGCCTCCTCTTTGCAGCTGGAAAGGAGAATGTCTGGTCTTGCTACAACTATTCCCCTCTGGGAAGAGATGGGTAGTCCAAAGATCCAATGCCCCTTGCACCTTCAAGGGCTGAAGAGAATTCTTACCATGCTCTCAGGCCGAAGAGCGAGGGGAGATATTGTCCTGTTTGAGTAAAGCTCAATTTAAGGAGTGAAATTCTCAAGTTCTGCACAAAACCTAAGTAATCTGCTCAGGGGTTGAGGGACCAAAATCTACCCTCATAATCTTGAGGCAGGCCGCATGGTCTCCTGCACAGCCATACACAGAAGTAACTTCTGGCTATGCAATGGAGTAGTGGTGGTCTCTGCCCCTCTAAATCTTCCATTCTACTGGTTGTTTCTGCCTAAGTGAGTGTTCTGTAACCCCTCTGTAAATGGTTTTCTGTACCAGCCTATAGGAAGCTTGTTAGGGATCCCTGCTCGAGGGCACACACAGAGTATGAATGCTTCATGTCATGAAGACTGCTACTGTTCCACCCACCCTCTAGCAAGTCAGTTCTGCATGGGTTCTCTGGGGGTAGAATGCCTTGGGCTGGCCCTCCACATTTGGGTGAATTATATCGGGTCTCTACTGAATATTACCCATCTACTTAAATGCGCGCACACTCTCAAACCTAGACATCTATGCCAGACTGTCTGCTTAAATCCTATAGTACATCTAATGAGAGCAGCAAGTTTTTAGCGTTAAATTTCTATTAAAAATGGTGGTAGTACCTAACAATTTCCCACCTTGCTAATTTGCAAACGTGGTACTTTATGCTAAAGCCAGCAATCTCTCCCAACATTCTCTGCAAACCTGTAAAAGCTAAGTGCTGTAGTGTTCATATACTATTAAGTCCTCTTTACTTGTGCAAAGTACACTACATTTACACCCCAATTTACCATCACATTAGGAAATATGGGCATAAGTAATTAAAACTAGACTAGAATTGCCCAAAGAAATGAATAAAGGCGCAGCATCCATGCTTGCTTTAAAGTCAGGTTTGCAAAAATCTTATCTGCAGTTAGCTGGACTTTCAGAAGAGCTCAATTCCCATTTATGAAACAAACTGGCTGGATTTTAAAAGAGCTCAGCACACTGGGTGCCAAGCTAATTTGCAAATCTGTCCATAAGTGCCACAATGGGAGCTGCTGAGTATTGAGCACTTTCGGAAATCTGTTCCCCACCCTGTCCAAATGGGTCTAGTCATTAGTGTAATTTAGAAAATGTCTCCTCTGTTTCATTTTGGTAGATCAAAACATTCTTCCTCAGAATTAAAAAAAAGTATGCAAAATAAAAGCAGTTGCTTCACAGCTTGGGAATGATTACAATGAAAAATGTAGTGTCGTGTTTTTTTAAAGTATACCCACTCAGTCTAGCTGTATATAGCCATCAGAGCAAAGAAGCCTTTTACATTTGTACTAGGGGGAGATTCTTGTGTGGGTAAAATTATCTTTGAACTTATAAAACGATGATTTTTTGCTAAAAGAAAATGCTATGAACATCTTGGGTGGTATTTTTTTTACCCCCTTTTCAAAAGCATCTAGGTGATCTTGAAAAATAAGTTGCATTGACTTTTGATGGGATTGTTCTCCTAAGTCACTTGGTTGTCTTGAAAAATCTGTCATGACTGAAGCATCAGTTTCTCCATATGTGGCTCTTTGATCCTGGCGTTCATATTTGCAGTGACCTGCAGTTTAACAAAAAATGGCTTCTATACGCCTTGCCAATAATTCCCTAGAAGAGGGGGTGGGCTGGAAATAGAAACAAATTCTTGACTTTAAAGTTCTTAACTGTTCTTAAAAAGAGGAACAGAGGGGACTTGGGGAATTAGACCACTGAGCCCAACTTTGATACTTGGAAAGATACTGTAACAAATTTATTTAACACTTTGTAAGCATCTAGAGAACAATAGGGTTATAAGTAATAGCCAGCTTGGTTTGTCAAGAGCAGATTGTGCCAATTTCCTTCTTTGACATCACATTAGGAAATATTGGCATACGTAATTAAAACTAGAATCAAATTGCCCAAAGAAATGAATAAAAGCGCAGCATCCATGCTTGCTTTAAACTGATTTAGTGGATAGTGGGGAAGCCATGGATGTGATCTGTCTTGATTTTAGTAAGGCTTTTTGGCATAGTTCCACATGATATTCTCACAAGCAAATTAGGGAAATGTGCTCTAGAAGAGTCTAGATTAAATTACTATAAAGAGAGCATGGTCTTGCATGCAATGTAATTATCAATGGTTCACTGTCAAACCGGGAGGACACATCACTTAGGATCCTGCAGGGGTCTGTCTTGGGTCCAGTACTATTCAATATTTTCAATAATGATTTGGATAATGGAGTGGATAGTATGCTTATTAAACTTGTAGATGACACTAAAACGAGAAGGATTGCTAGCACTTTTGAGGACAGGATTAGAATTCAAAATGACCTTGACAAATTGAAGAATCGGTCTGAAATCATGATGACACTCAATAGACAAGTGCAAGTACTACACTTAGGAAAAACAAATCAAACGCACAACTACAAAATGGGGGAATAACTGGCTAGGCAGTGGTATTGTTGAAAAGGATTTAGGGGTTAGAGAATCACAAATTTAATGATGCAATTGCAAAAACTACAATTCTGGAGTCTACTACTAGGAATGTCATGTAAGACATGGGGAAGTAATTGTCCCACTCTACTCTTCACTGGTGAAGTCTCGGGTGGAGTATTGTCAGGTTCTGGGCTCCATACTAGAATATATACGTGCACAAACTGGAGAAAGTCCAGAGGAGAACAAAAAAATTGATAAGTTTTAGAAAACCAGATCTATGAGGAAAGGTTAAAAACTGGTTATGCTTAGCTTTGAGAAAAGAAGACTGAGGTGCACTTCATATGTTATATCAAATATGTTAAGGGCTGTTATAAAGATGAGATGAACAATTCTACTTTCAGTGTACTTAGAGAATGACAGGAAGTAATGGGTTTAATCTGCAGCAAAGGAGATTTCGGTTAGGTATAGGGATAAACTTTCTAGCTATATGGATAGTTAGGCGTTCGAATAGGCTTCTAAGGGAGATTATGGAATCCCTGTCATTGGAAGTTTTTAAAAGCAGGTTAAACACCTGTTGTAGATGGTCTAGATATATGTGGTCTGCCTCAGCACATGAGATTGGACTAGATGTCCTTTCAAGGACCCTTCTAGCTGCACATTGGTATGATTCTATCATTGTTATGAGGAAAATCCCATGGGGGGGGGGGATGAAAATGTTCACATGGATGAGTAATATGTGTAATTGTACCTTGAGACAAATGTGCTTTAAGTGTATGTTTCAGCAAAGAGAAACAGTTCCACAACTTTTAAAGAATATAAGGCTGATTTTAAAAACTTGTATATATGTAACTCCCTATGACAGTGTGGTGGTAATATGGTGTGTAATTTCATTACCATCAATGAAAAAAGTAAATGGCAGTTGTCATGATCATTTTTCACAATCTTACTTTTATTTATATATAAATATTTATATATATCCTGAAAAGCAGAACACAGTCCTGCAAGCTCTGTTTCCACAAGACATTAATATGGATAACCTTTCTCTTTGAAGCAGATCATTACCATATACTAAGATGTTTCAAGGTATTCTCATTTTAGTACAGAGGTTTCAGTCTTGTGACCTATTGGATTGGGACATTACCTTTTAAGGAATTGTATTGATGGTGAGGTTGTTCTGTCTGAATCTTGTTGATGTTTTGCACTCAATAATAATACTTTGCACTTATGCTCTTCCTCTGTGGATCTTAAACTGCTTTACAAATGGACTCTTAAAGTTAGGCAACTAAATCTAGACTAGGACCTCCAAGACCGTCATTTAGGAACAAATTTCAGTTGTCCTATTAAGCTCAATATCTTTAATATCGTTTAATTAGCCTGGTGTGCCTGCCTAACTTTTAAGAGTTTGTTATATAAGAGGAACTTCCAAAATCATTTGTTCAGTTCAGTTCCCCAAAACTGTGGACACCTGAAATGCTCTTCTCTGTTCTGGCAACCATGCAAACCTAGCTTGCTTTCCAAAATGCTTGTTGCAACTCCATTTGTCACAGAAGCAAACTGGTAGAATTAGTTGACAGGCAAGGGGGAAAGGATTTATATTAAGGAGGTTGTCCCTTAACTTAAAAATAACTCTCTGCTAGAAATAACTAAGGATCCTGCTAGCTGCTCAGCATCCTCTACTGCCATTGCCTTCATCCTTTCAGAACTGTATCCTAGGGGAAAACCCACAGAGGTTCAGTAATCAGATCATCAAGTAGGCCCTCCATATTCCCTAAAGACAAATCTCTCTTGTGAGGAAAAATACTCTACAGCAAATGCTGATCTCAGATTCCTTGTTAAACATGGGCTCTTGGGACAAGTGTCAGGAGTATGACAAATGCCATTATATCCTTTCTAAACTGAATTGATCAGTGTAATTTTTCAACCACTTTCAGTTCATGCTGAAAAGACGATTCTCTTTCCTTAATTTGTTGCCATACTGTATCAATCGCAATATGTCCTTATCAACTGGATTTTTCTAGTCATTGTCCAGAGAAGTAAACAAGTGGAAGGCAGGCAAAATGTTTCTAATAACTCAGAACCATTTAATAATGAACTGTTGGACTGCAAGAATTTTTCACCCCCACACACAATCATGTACATAGTGCAGAGGTCAAATATATTCTAAAACAGATGCTTCCCTGTGTGTAATATTCATTATGCTTAAACATATTTAAATTTCAGCATTAAAATAAAATAAAATAAAATTCCCTAAAAACATTCTGAATACTTAATACTGGTGTGGGAAAACTTGTGTTATGTTCAGCTGTTTTGTAAATTTTCTCTCTCAGATGGAATTGTGATACATGCTAGAAGCAATGATCTAGGCAAATTGAAACACATTGGAACTGATGAGACAGATGGATGGTGGGGGACGGAATAGATCTACAAAATGCAAGAGACATAACCAAACCTGTTGTAAAAATATTCTCTGGCATTAGCCATTGAAGAAACTGGGAAAAATATGGAAACTTCTAGATGAATAGAGCATGTAACTTTTGAAGTTACATGAACATAGAACTTGCTGCATTTCTAAAGGGCCAAGAAACAATGTAATTAGGCATTTTGAAATGAAATATGAAGAAGGTTGTGTGGGGAGAGTGTTGATGTGTAACAAAGATAGTATGTATCAGTGTTTTCCAGTGTCTAAAGATCGAAGGTGGGGGGGAAATCAAGTTAATTCAACATACAAACCAGCATGTTTTCTATATTTGCTTTAATTTTGCTTGTGTATTTTTCTAGAAAACCTTTTAGATGCCTTAAATGAAATTATTAGTTAAAATTGTAAATTAAAGTAAGCAATGCCACCAGATAATAGAGTAGTACAATAGCTCTTTTGGATGGCTCCATCCATCATATGAAAACTCAGACTAAAACTCACTTAAACTACTGTATTGTATATTGTAACCCGACGGCCACCAAATTCTGGGTCTGAAACTATAGAAGAGTTTCCTAAATGAATGTCCTTTACTTAAAACTCCCTGCAGATTGTCCAGGGAATGAGAGGTGCTTCTCCTATTATGGGTAATTATTTCTCTTTCAGAACATGGGGTAGAAGTTGTTTCTCAGATAACTGGGCCCCAAAACACAACAAGCATAGTGCATTACATTTCAGTGCACTAGAACACAGAAGGCTTGCTTTACTCAGAACCTCTTTGTCCACTCCCCTCCCAGCTCTTTCTCCATAAACATTCCTCTAACAATTAGCTTCACTTCAGTCTTATTTGTATTGAGTCCCTGACAGTTCATTTGCATTTAGTTCTCCATTTCAAACCACAGGGAAGCAGAAAAACCACAGAATTTGGGTTTACTGGCAGAGTCAGAAAGAGTATTAGTATTAGCATACTGATGGGGCCACAGCCTAAAACATCTTCCAGTGGCTTATTTGAATATTGAACAGATGTCAAGATGTTCCCTTTCAGATTAAAAAAACCCCTGCATTTTGGAAGGGGGAAAAACCCATCAAGAAGCTCTGATTCCCTTAGTCCTAATCAAATTCAGCATGCTACAAACCTCTTGATGGGACAAAACCTGTATTTTGTGTCTCTGATAGTGCAAGAAAATGAATATTAAACTCACTCTACCCATTACCTTGACAGATGTCTTGTCTGGGATTCTATTAATTGCTAACTGTCTTTGCTGTCTGACAGTTGGGAATTTCAGGCTTCAGAGACAAATAGGTTTTGAAGCAATACAGTAATAGGTTTAAAAGTATGAGAGGCAACAGAGCTGAAAAGACTGGACTGTTAATACCGTCTAGAAAAGGTATTCAATCAATTTATGACAACAAAGGAATCAAAATAATATTAGCTCTGAAGATCAAATTAATAGCATGCATTACTTCAGACATTCTCACATACTTACTGTTAAATAATCTGTGGGCACGATAATCCAAATGTTGCATGCCCTGTGCTAACCTGTATGGGAAGGCTGTTGTCTGATGTCCTATAATGTTAGAGAAACATGTTCTTCTGTAGGTTCAGATAAATAGGATTTTACTGAATTCAACACACAGCTCAGTGATATAACCAATGCAGCACTACTTGTGGTGTTTGCTCTGATATTAAAATGAAGTTCCCTTACTCCATGCATCTGAAGAAGTGGGGTTTTTACCCACAAAAGCTTATGCCCACATAAATCTGTCAGTCTGTAAGGTGCCAGCAGACTCCTCGTTATTTTTGTGGATACAGACTAACCCTCTGATACTTGACACGTTCAGTTAGCCTGCAGAAATTTGCATATTTAAATAAACAACTGAATTGCAGAAGTTGCCAAGGGAGAATATGGAGGTTTTGGCAGTTTGATAAAGGACAATTGAGGCTATTGGTATCTAGGATGTGTGGTATGAATGTTGTTTTTGGCACTCAGATGCCCATTGAGGCTTTTGACAAGAGGCAGGGACATGTATCTCTTCTGTACCTCTCTCGTGTTGGCAGGGTCAGAGGTAATCAACTTGTTTGGGGGGGGGGAGGAGGCCAGGACAGTTTGCCACTCTAGCACCCTTTTGTGATTCACAACAACCACCTCTGCTGTACTGTGGGTCATTACATTCAAATACCAGAATGAGCATGTTACCTATTTGTCTCTTCAAAGGTGATCAGTAATGAAAGACTATAGTAATGAAAGACTATTGTCAATGGAAATTAACATGACTGATTTACAGAAAAACATCCCTGGAAATGAATGGGGCAGTTTACATGTCAGTTAAAACCATTGTTTTAGGCCATTTGTAGGCTCAAGAACATAGTCGCTATTTTTAGGACGACTGCAAAAACATGAGGACAAATATTCATGTTACATTTTCAACTTGGGAGGAGTTGGCAACTGATATATTTCACATTGTATTGATAAATTCCACTGCATTGGTTCTGGTTCACTGATTGGCCAAATCTATCTGATACTCATTCTGGTTAACAGATACATTTGTCTAAGTTTCTCTGAAGAATGGGCAGTAGAAAAAAAATTTTCTGCAAGAGAAAAATAAAATGAAAATAAACATCTTTCTATAATGAAGCAGAGAGCTGATTACTGACTTTTCACAATTCATATTTCGTTTTCAACTTTGATGTTCTCCTGTGGTCCTATTTATGGGACTTTGCCTGAGTAAAGTAAGTCTTAGCTTCCCCTTAGTTGTATAAAGGCACCATGACTCCCTTTGTTTTTGCTACTATTTTTCATCACATTCATAAAGCATGCTATCCTTGTCGGGGGCTGCATGCTATTTCCAAAGGGTAACTGCCTTTTCAGTTAGATTCCTTTGCTTGGCTAGGCCATTACTTCAGTTCTCATTCATGGAAATAGAACAGGAGTACTTGTGACACCTTAGAGACTAACATTTATTTGATCATAAGGTTTCGTGGGCTACGGCCCACTTTTTCGGATGCATAGAATAGAACATATATTGAGGAAGTGGGCTGTAGCCCACGAAACCTTATGCTCAAATTTTAGTCTCTAAGGTGCTACAAAAAGAACAGGAGTACTTGTGGCACCTTAGAGACTAACAAATTTATTAGAGCATAAGCTTTCGTGGACTATAGCCCACTTCTTGCATCCGAAGAAGTGGGCTGTAGTCCACAAAAGCTTATGCTCTAATAAATTTGTCAGTCTCTAAGGTGCCACAAGTACTCCTGTTCTTCTTTTTGTGGATACAGACTAACACGGCTGCTACTCTGAAACCATTCATGGAAATATTAGACCATTCTATCATGTTGAATTCCTTCTGATCAGCCAGGAAACTGACAGAAGTTTCTTGGCTTGCTTTTCTCCAGTTTTATACCCCTGTCTGCTAATTTACTGGTTTTTTTCTGTCCTTCACTCCACTTAACTTCAGCAGAGTTCCACCACATTTACAGCAGTACAAGTGCAAAGGGGATCAGGTTTGATGTCTTTATCTGCTTATACATTGGCTGCAATAAACATTACCTAACTTATCCATATGTAGAGACTTCATTCACATTATTCGATGCATAGAGATGAAAACTGTCACTGTGACATTTTCTAACTGATTCCTTCAGTTCCATTGGCTGTGCATCATTACATCTTTTGGTTAATAAGCAATGTGCACTTACACCCAAGAATTCTTGTTTTACATGCTGAACAGTGAAACAGGAAAAAAAATATGCATTTAGCTATAGTTATAAATTATTGCTGTTGCTCCTGCCTTAAACTTGTGTTAGAAATAATATTCAGATAATGGTAGCGATGTTAGTTATTTTCCAAGTTGCTTCACAATATATTGTAAGATTTTATATAGTAAAATGCAGGAGTTCAGACTAAGGCCTTGGCTACACTTGCAGCTGTACAGCGTTGAGTTAAACCTGTCTTCATACAGCTGAGTAGGGACAGCGCTGCAGTCTGTCCACACTGACAGCTGCCAGCGCACATGTGCAGCATTTGCAGCAGCATTGGGAGCGGTGCATTATGGGCAGCTATCCCAGCATTCAAATGGGGGGGGGGGCTGCGGTGGAGTGTGACTGAGCGTTGGAGGGGGGGGGGGAAGAGTGGGTTTTTGGAGTGCAGACACGCACCCTGCCTTGCAAGTTCCAACCCCTCTCCCTCCTCCACTCCTCACTCTCTCACTGAAAGCAAACAGTGCTGTTCGGTTTTTTTTTCCTTACAGCCCAGATAAGCAGCCACTCCCTGAAACAGACACCCCCTCTCACCCCCCACCCCCCGCGCACCGCCTCTCTCTACAAGCAAACATTAGCTGTGGGCGTTCCAAAGGGAGCCCCCCTGCCTGCCTGCCTCTACTCATTCACAGCAAACAGTAGCTGTGTTTGATTTTTTGATAAGCAGCTCCCGGAGCCTCACTTAAAAGGATTATGGGGAGGTCCTGGAGGTCAATCACTGCGTAATAAGGTTACTCCCAGTTTACACTGGAGCACCAGGGTCTCAGCCACTCCGCAGCAGCTGTTATTCCTCTCAGGGAGGTGGAGTACCTGCAGCGCTGCAAAGCCTTGCCAGTGTGGATGGGGAGTGAGATACAGCGCTGGGGGCGGCTTTATTGCGCTGTAACTCTCAAATGTAGCCAAGGCCTAAATGATCATGATGGTCCCTTCTGGGATTAGAATCTGAGAGTCTCTTCTACCCTTTCTAGTCAGCTTTCTTTTTTAGCACATTTCCCATTCATCTCAGCTCTTGTTATTGGACACTCGCTCACTCTAGGAACAAACTGCGTCAGGTGCATGGCACATACTGGGCAGCCACTACTTACTCTGCTTCCCAGGACACTGGCAGCCTCTGCCTTTTTTCTGAGACCCACATATGACATGAAAGACCATAGTTATGAACTGAAAAAAACATTTTAAAATGGGATATGAAGCATGAATTCACTATTTAAAAAAAAAATCTTTCAACACAGTTCAGTACTTTTTTGTACTCGCTTAAAATGATACATTCAAATTCATATTCATCTGTAAAGATGCATGTCTCAAGCCAAGGGCCATATCATATTGAGCACCTATTCCACATGCTCACTGATCTAATTGTGAGGCTTAAATAACCCTTCAGGCTTTTAAAGAGACGGGGTGGGTGAGGTAAAATGGTTTACTGGAACAACTTGTCTTGGTGAAAGACAAGCTTTTGAGATTATACAGAGATCTTGTTCAGGGCTTGTAAATTACTCAGTGTCACTACTAAATACAAGGTGGAATAGATTGTTTAGCTTAAGTAGTTAATACACATTTTAAGGGACCATTCCAATCATAGGGAGAAAAGAAAGGGGCTGGGAGGCAGCTGGAGAGGGAGGTCTTAGTAGATTGTTGCAATGCGCCACAAATCCAGTGCGTCTATTGTCAGTGTCTGGCAAAGTTACAAATTTAAGCTCCGAGGTTCATCTTTTGGCAGCATTGTGCAGCTTTCCTTTGAGGATGAGGACTGATAGGTCAGATATAGAATGATTGCTCTGTGAAAAATATTCACCCACAGTTGATATGCTGTTTCTTTTATCTTTTTCCTCAGTGAGCTCA
This sequence comes from Trachemys scripta elegans, assembly GCF_013100865.1. Taxonomy (NCBI): domain Eukaryota; kingdom Metazoa; phylum Chordata; order Testudines; family Emydidae; genus Trachemys; species Trachemys scripta. Next base: position 84,504,755 of record NC_048306.1, read on the forward strand.
TTCAGGAGCAATAGTGGTTGTTTGGTTTCACCCTCACAGTTGTTGGGACATTTAGTGCACTGAATGAGGTAAAGCACATGTTGTGATAAGCATGTGTAGGATCCATGGATCTTGAAAAGTGCATTGTAGGGGATGTTGATCATTGTAGCAGTGGAGATGTTTGCAAGGTTTTGTATGTGTTGTTTTGGCAGGATCCGATGCCACTTTGAGTTGGTGTGACCTGGTCTGTGGAGGCTTCAGAAAAAAGGTACAAAGTATATGTACAAAATATGAAATTTGGACCAAATGCTGCCTTCTGTTACAACTGTGAAGTCATTTGGGTTTTACATATGCAACTAAGGACAGAACTTGGGCTGATAAGGGACAGGTTTTTAAAGGCATTTATACTTAGAGATGCAGATAGGTAATGGGATTTTCAATAAATCCTTGGTGCCAAATTTCCATTGATTTCAATGGGAGTTAGGCACTTTTAAAAAGCCCAATAGATGCCTATCTGCATCTTTAGGCACCTAAATGCCTTTAATCACCTGTCCTTAGGTTGAGTATAAACTGTACTTAACCGGCTGTGTTGAATTTTTAACATATTTTCCTTCTTTAATAGAAAAATAATCCTTTAAAAGAATGGCAGTGTTTTATTTTCTTTTGTTATAATGTTCATTTGGACTGGTACTTTATATTTTCAACATTTTTAAGTTCTATTAGCATCATAACGTATTTCTGAAGATGAAGCTGATTATTTAGAACTGATTTTCTATTGTTCACCAGACTTTCTTATAAAGCTTTGATATGACTCAGGGGAGACCTGCAAGACAGTAGAAAGTGTTTGCCATCTTTCTACAGCAGAGAAGTTGAGTATAATTAGCTTCACTCAGGAAGTGCACAGCATTTCAGAGTGGAGTTCCTATTTGCTAACCAATCCTTTATATAGACATATAGAGTGAATGTGAGTATCTTAAAGTTGGGGATGTGGATTTTATACCTATAAAAGCAGGGTATATAAAGTAGTGTTAAACAATTACCTTTACTTCAAATTCTGTATGTTAACATAGAGAGACTCTTAAGTGATAAGAGAACTATCATTATAAGCCTTTGAGTAGTATATCCTGCTATTTCCAATCTTTTGCAAATTAAGTTTCTCTGTTTGTGGAGGAAGCACCATTGATATACCTTAGAGGTGGAATTCATCCATGATGTTCTGGGTAATATCGATTGAGCCTTGTATAACATTTGTGCAGGGGGAATGCAGAGAAGCAGCTACATACAGTACGGGGGTGGGGGGGGGGTGTGAATTTGTGTGCATCATAGAAAACTTCTCTGCATTGGCCCCATAAGGGCAAGCATGGAAGTTTGAAATGGGGGTGGTCTGTGGGCAGAGGAGGATCCACATGGTGTTCATATTCAATTGTATCCAAGTGGCCCCAACACTGCCATAGAAGAGTTGCTGGGCCAAGGAATGGGGATGGTGCAGAAAAACCTCACTAGCCACTCTCTCTGCCAATTGCATAGTCTGAATACTCTGACTTTATGCAGATTGAGTGGATTTCACCCTTAAGAGAACATATGTAAAGCATATCCATTAAGAAGACATGCTGCTCCAGCCTAAAGATCATATCAGTATACAATGAAATAGATACTTCAGTCTAAAACCTATTACTGTGTGGTTCAAATTCAGACTTAGTTTCCATCAGGTGCAAAATATTTTCAGTAGGTTTCCCCCCATCTAAACACAACTACATTTTGACAAAAGTAGTCTGGAACTCAATTTAATTAGTTTTTACCATGAGAAATGATTAAACATTTAACTTTCTTACAGAAAAATCTACAACATTTTCAACTTTCTCTTGTTTCCTGTAAGTTGTTGCTCTTTATTTTATTTTATTATCTTTTATTTTTTTTAAATTCTTACAAGTCAAGAGTAGTAGCGAAAACGAGCTGCTTCGTGTACTACAACTCCTAACAGTCAGGTCAGGACTACAAAAGTCTCTGCACCAATATCTGGAAGTGTAGGTGGTGACTATTCTATTTTCTTTTATTACATCGGGCCCAAGCCACAGGCCATTGAGATCAATGCAAGTCTTTCCTTGGACTTCAATAGCCTTTGCATCAGGGCCATAATGCAACATCTAGAGATGGAATAACACATCTTCAGACAGAATATGAAATCTTGGCTCCATTTTAAGTTACTGGCAAAGCTCCTGTTAACTTCACTGGGCCAGGATTTCACCATGTCTATTAGTGCAAGTGACAAAAGTGACTCAGAGCGCGAGAGCGCGCTGGCCTCTTATTTATCTAGCCTTCCCCCTGCCAGCAGTTCACATGCCTCTCCCATTCTTAGCACTGTCTACACCTGGGGTTAGATCAGTATAAAGAATGGGAGGCATGTGAACTGCTGGCAGGGGGGAGGCTAGCCCCCAGCCCTGCCTGCCATAGGTCTCGCCCCTTCTGTGCCCCTTGCTGCAGCCCAGAGCCCCCCCACCCCAGAGCACCGGGAGGGTGGGCGGCATATAGCTGCAGCCCCCCCATCCCTGGAGTGATGGGAGGGCAGGCGGCATGGCCCCAGCTTGGGCTGGGGCCACCACCAGGGCCGGCTCCAGGCACTAGCCTGGCAAGCAGGTGCTTGGGGTGGCCGCTCTGGAGAGGGGCTGCACGTCCAGCTATTCGACGGCAATTCGGCAGATGGTTCCTCAGTCCCGCTCACAGCGAAGGACCTCCTGCCGAATTACTGCCACAAATCGTGATAGCGTTTTTTTTTGTTTGTTTTTGGCTGCTTGGGGTGGCCAAAACCCTGGAGCCGGCCCTGGCCACCACACAGGGGCACTTGAGCTGCATGCAGAGCAGGAAGGAGTGGGGAGCCTGGGGGCAGAGCATGGGCGGGGCCACCTCTGGCTGTTTGGGGGGAGACAGCCTCCCCCAGCCTATGGTATCCACCGCCCATGGTGCTAAATTGACAGGAGAGCTTCTCTTGTCTACAGAGCTAATGCCTCTTGGGGAGGTGGATTAACTACACTGATGGGAGAAGCTATCTCATCAGCATAGTCGCATCTTCATTAAACTGCTAGAAGGGTGTAGTTGTGCTGCTGTATGTATAGACAAGCCCTCCGTGTCACTGCTAACTACAAGGTGGAACAGGTTGTTTAGCATAAATAGTTAACACATTTCAAGGGACCATTCAAGATGAAGTGGCCCCATGGTATATGCAGTGTTGAGGATGCTTTCCATCATATCTTGGGTGCTTGCTGGTTTGTCTGGTGTTTCATTCTTTGGTGCAGTGGTGGCATCACTTGCAAAAATGCAGACCAGTTGATCATAGTATGGGCAGGTAGTGGGGATGTTATCAGAGGTCAAATTCTTGTCCCTTGCCTTCTGCTTGGGCTGCTTTGTTTTGACTCAGCACTGGGACCACCTTTAAGAGTGCCTCCCTGGTTACTTCCTCAGACGGTGTCTTGTAGATGTCTGCATTCATATGGCTTTTCTCCGGGTGGGACTGGACATGCAACTCTCCAAAGAGGGCAGCCAAGTCCAGAACCCTGCAGGGATCAATATGGAAGCTTTGGGAGGGCATAACTACTAAAATGCGTATGTGTCTCTGAATATGTGAACTCCCCACTACCTGGTATCAAAACAGGCCACACCTGGCTGTGTGCCAGATGTAAACACAGAAGTGACTGACATCTGGTCAAGATGACCCCAGAGCAATGGAGGCCACAAAGATAGGATATCCAGACGTGAAGCAGTGCAATCTGGGATAGAAGAGGGAAGACAGCTGGAAGAATGTTACTTAAGAACGCAGCCACACAAACTTTAAAATGAAGAAACACTGCATATGTTTCATGTTCCAAGGAGGATCCATTACTGTGACCTAAGACACCAAATAATTCACTGGAAAAATGTTTTTGAACACAAGGCACTTTAGTGTGAACGCTAACATTAATCTGATGTAACATGCCTGTGTGGACAAGTCCTGAATGCCTCCATTATACACAAGAAAGACATTACAGAAAAATGAGATGTATAATCCCTTCCAGTTGAAAGAGTAACATTTTAGTTGTATGTTGATAGGTTCAGGGGCATTAAGACATTAATATTTGGTTCTCCCTGCAAATATTCTTGTTAAATCCTACAACTTTTATTCATGTAAGTCGTCCTATTGGCTTCAATGGAACAGCCTGTAGATTACAGGGTTGGGGCATGGTTTGTTTCCTAAACATTAACAACATGTTTTATACAAAAATGGACATTCACCCAAGACAGACATGCCATTTCTTTTTCATAACTATAAAAGGTATGCATATGGTTGATGAAATATGAAAGATGGTATGTCTTATTCATGAGCACAGAAAATTGCTCAGCAGCGCACATCAAATACACTTTCTGCAAGAATCAAACCGTGACAAGTAATGACATGCTAACATCTTTGAAAGTTAAGTATCTGTTAATTTTTAAACACACTTCAAGTGACACTGAATGAGTATTCTTCCAAAATGCTATCTATCTATTAACCAAAAAAGCAAAAATATGGGAAGATCTGTTGTGAATGTAGCTATTTAATTATGGTTTTGTTCCTGTGTACTACAGATTTAAACACATAGAAATCTGGTGTCTACAGAAGGCATCTGCCATTTTTGGAGGCAAAGTTCATGCATCATATTGCAGAGGAGATATACCTTGTGGTCTTTCTGAAGGTTCTTTACTTTTTTATTTCCTGGTTGTTTTTCCTTATGTAAAAGAATCCTTCAAAATGAAAGGTTCTGGTTCTTTTCTCACACGTGCAAGTTACTCATTTCCCTCAGCATAAGCGGAGAATCAGGTCCAAAAGCTATAGATGGCTTTTGTATATGGAAAACACATAACAAAAGGAGAGAATAGGAAGTAAAATTAGTGATGGGCAAACCTCAAAAATGTGGAGGTTCAACTCAATTTGGACAGGCACTCAGAAATTCAAATAGTTACCTGAACTTCATTGGAAGTGTTTGGGTCTACAAAAGCAGGCCATTGTCTCATGAGAACTAGCTTTCTTGTGATTCTTTTATTGGCCAGGAAGGAAATATGCTAAAATGTTGCTTTTCCCATAGTAATTGGGAACACACGCTCTGGGTTGCATCCTGTAGCTATAAAGATATCTGATAATGAAATATAGTGAGGGGGGAAGGGTTATCAGGACTTTTTTTACAACCTTACAAAATGTAATTCAGGTTCATTCTGAATTTTAGCAAAAATTAGGGTCCATTTCTAGTCTCTCAATTTATTTCACCTAATCGGTTTCCTCAATTGTGTTGGATTTTTGATAACACTATTTAAGCACCAAACTAGTTCCCCACATCCTGAACACAATAGGAAAATGTTCTTGTATGTAGTTCATTGTGGTTAGACGAACTGATCACATGGAGTCAACCTATACAATTGTTCAATACAGATCTTGTGGAATTATGCTGATAAAACTCTTCACAATTATATGTCAAGTACTGCTCTAGATTGTTGTCTTACAACTCCCATTAGGGTCAGTCTTTCTACCTTCTGTAGTGCCTAACAAGATAGTATTTTAATATTAATGGGAGTTGTACTCTTGTTTCAGTACTTCTGATATATAGTGCTGAATAGTTCCCTCATTTCAAACCCTTATGGGAAAGTAGAATAGACTAGATTTCTATAGGTTGGTTAAAATTTTCAAAAGAAAATTCCATAGCAGGGATATAATTTTCTATTAAATGCTAGAAGATAGTTTGTAGAAAGAATTACTGTATTTTCTGGCGTATAAGACTACTTTTTAACCCAGGAAAATCTTCTCAAAAGTCGGGGGTCGTCTTATACGCCGGGTGTCGTCTTATAGGGCGGGTGCTGAAACTTCCGAGCCGGACTGGAGAATCTGCGGTCGCCGCATATGGTGGGGGGAGCTCAAAAACAGCCGCGGCCGCATCCCCGCCCGATGACGAGGTGAGGGGGCACCTCACCGGGAAGGTGTACGTGAAGGGCGGAGCAAGCTGCAGGCGTCCGGGACGCCCGGGGTATGGAAAAAAGAGAGAGAGCGGCGCTGTGCCCAGAAAAACACGCCTCTTTCACCCGTATGGCCCGCCCTTGTATCCTATTACCGTACCTCCTTCTCTGCCTCTCAGATCTCGCTCCTGAGGACTGCAGTGAAGCGGCGCAGGCGCGCATGTGCGAGATCTGAGAGGCAGAGAAGGAGGTAATAGGATACAAGGGTGGGCCAGACAGGTGAAAGAGGCGTGTTTGCACTACCGCTCTGATAGTCTTGGAGACAGGGAGGGCTGGGCAGGCAGGGAGAGCTGACCAATCCAAGCAGGCTTTGTATACAACAACCAGCCAATCACGGCAAGCGATGTACCTTACCGGCGATTGGCTGGTTGTTGTATACTGGGTACCACATACAGTACAGCACCAGTATCTGTACCTGTTCATACAGTATAGCACCAGTACATACAGTACAGTATACAAATGTCCAACAGTCAAAACCCCATCATGGCTCCACCAGCAAGAAGAAAGAAATATGAAGCCAGTTTCAAACTTAAAGTTGTAAACTTTGCCATGGAACATAATAACTGCGCTGCTGCAAGACAATATGGAGTAACAGAAAAGATGGTTCGGGACTGGAAAGCAAATGAAAAAGCATTAAAGAGTATGCCAAGGGGTAAGTGTGCATTAAGAAGAGGCATTCCACATTGGCCAGAACTCGAAAAACATGTAGCAGACATGGTGAATGAGCATCGCCAAAACGGTTATGTAGTGACACGAAATAAAATACATTTGTTTGCACTTCAGTGGGCCAAATCTAACCCAGATCACAACAACAGATTTAAGGCCACTGTATCCTGGTGTACTAGATTCATGGGAAGGCATAATATGGTACTGAGGCAAAAGATGAAAATTGCCCCAAAATTACCTGCAGATCTTGATAGCAAAGTAAATAGTTTCCATCGATACGTAATACAACAGCGCACTAAACATGGCTATGCGTTAAGTAGTATTGGAAATATGGATGAAACTCCAATGAATTTTGATATGGTTGGAAATAAAACTGTCCATCAAAAAAGGTGAAAAAACAATTTTAATTAAAACAGGACATGAGAAGTCCAGTTTAACAGTGGTACTAGGATGCACAGCTGATGGCGCCAAACTGAGACCAATGATTATTTTTAAAAGAAAAACAATGCCGAAATTCAAGTTCCCTGTTGGTTGTTTTGTACATGTGAATGAAAAAGGCTGGATGGATGAAGAAGGGGTAAAGCTATGGCTTGATAATGTATGGAGCAGGCGACCAGGTGGACTTATTCAAAAATGTAGTCTACTGGTGTGGGATATGTTCAGGGCTCATTTGACTCCCAGCACCAAGCAAATGCTTGCAAGACTAAACCCAGATGCGGCAGTTATTCCTGCAGGATTGACATCGTTGGTACAGCCACTGGATGTGTGCCTAAACAAGCCATTTAAAGATCGCATTCAAGAACAGTGGAATGAATGGATGGTTAGCGGCGAAAAGTCATTCACAAAAGGAGGAAACATGCGTGCTCCACAGTTGGATGTTTTGTGCAAGTTTGTCATAAAAGCCTGGAATGATATTGATGCAGAAACAGTAATCAAGTCTTTCAAGAAGTGTGGCATATCAAATTCATTAGATGGTACGGAGGACGACTACTTGTGGCAAGATGAAGAGGAAGCCGAAGCTGAGACCACACCATCTGATACGGAATTTGATCCATACGATGACTGCCTTACAAATGTATCACAAGATGTCACTGATGTACTTATGATATCAGATGACGAACAGGAGGATTTTGAAGGCTTTTAAAGGGAAACTGTCACGCCAGCAAAACCTGTAAAAATACCGTAGCTTGCAGTTATGATGGGCGTTGCTAACTCGCCAGGGACTTGCCCAGCACTTGCTCTCTCTCTCTTGTTTGTTATCTTCCTCCTATCATCATCAGTTCCAGTTTGGTTGACAGCTTAGAAAACAAACAGCATGGCAGCTCCCATGGGTTTATTGTCTTATCCTTCCTTTCAGCTTTAGAGTGAATTAGGAAAAGTTTAATCCACTTGCACTGTTTTATGTTTACATGTTTGATGACAAACAGCCTTATGTTTATAAGTGACAGTTTTCCTGCTAAGTACCTGCATGTCATAAGCATTTGAATTAAAATTACCATATTGAAATCAAATCTGATGTTTTTTTAATTTTTTTTTGGTGTGCGTTGGAAGAGGGGTAGTCTTATACGGCGAGTATATCCCAAACTCTATATTTTAACTGGAAAAGTTGGGGGTCGTCTTATACGCCCAGTCGTCTTATACGCCGGAAAATACGGTATATTGTCTTATAGTCTATAGGTTTCATCCCTATTCAGTTCAACAGGGTCTTCCATGAGGAACTGTTCAGAGAAATAATATAATGGAGGAGCAGAAAAGATTTTGAATAGCAAATATTCAGAATCTTGCTGTTAAAATTTTAAACCCGTTTTAAAGTGTCATATTGCCTAGAACAATGACATGTAATCAGTGTTCCTTGATGTGTTCTTTCAGGGGGTCTCTACTGCTCCCTGACTGGCTTTCTTTGGCTATCCCCTGGTCAGGACAGTTCTTGGCCCCTAGCCTCTAATTAGGCCTACTGCCTGCTTCAGTCCCTTTGGGCTGTGTTTCTGGAGCCAAGTTGGTGCATGAGTGTTACCCCTTTGCTGTCCCAGGCCTTTCTGCTTCCTTTCCCTGTCTGAGCTCCCCTTCTATAGCAGGTCTATTTCCACTATTGGCTTCAGCTGAGGGTACCAGCCTCTGATTGGCAGCTGTGTAGGCGTGTGGTCAGGCTGCTTGCTTGTAGGCAGGACAAGCTTCACTGGCCCCATTGCCGCTAAGTATGGGGTTCGTAGATTCCAATACACATGTATTACCTACTAAGACGTTGCATAGCATGTTTTGGAGCACATTATATAATGCTGGTTCACCATAATAAGGTACTGCTGTCCAGGAAACAGTGACCACCAGCTGTGACAACTTGTGCTTGCCTGTAGGAATATAACACTGAATATATCATGTGACCACTGAAGGTGCCAGAGTGCACATGATTTTAAAACCAAACTTTGCTCCACATCTGTGTGTAACGCATTTGTTATCCTAATTTGATTTGTATGCTCAGTGACTCGCCATCAGCCTTACTCTGTACAGTGCATGATCAAATTATATAAACATTATGCCAATGTCAAGTCCTTTTCTGCCCTCAATTAAAAATATGAATTATCTTATTCTCCTCTTTGTGCTTAGTTGTAAATGTTATCTTCACAACCAGCACTGCTCTTAAATTGAATTTTTACACAATGTGACAAAAGACTTTGTACCACCACAAGTGTGAAGAGCTGATTGGTATATAACTAGGCTTGGGAGGATTTGATTTTTATCAGTAAATGTTGATTTTCCCCATATACCCACAGACAGCCAAAAAATATTTCCATCAATAATATTTGAAATTTCAGATCGGCGGGTAGTGTAGACATGCCCTTAATTTATCTATTGGGGATCGATTTATTCCATCTAGTGTAGACCCGATAAAATTGATCCCCGATCGCTCTGCCATCGACTCGGAACTCCCACCGCAATGAGGTGGCAGCTGAGTAAAATGGGAAGCGGCAGCAGTAGACTCACCGCCATCCTCACGGCCAGGTAAATCGACCTAAGATACACCAACTTCAGCTACGTGAATAGCGTAGTATAAGTTGCGTATCTTAGGTCAACCCCCCCCCCCCCCAGTGTAGACCTAGCATAAGAAAAATACTGCTTGAGAACTTATAAGAATTTGATTTAGAGATTTGCTTTGTATATTTTAACGTGATGACAATTTGCATGTTAAGTTATAAAGCTTTAACTTTTTAAATCTCAGTGACTGTCATTAGATAATTTTCTGACCCTTCCCCCATAATTTACTATACCTGTGAAAATGTAGATAGATAAAAATGAGGGAAAATGCTTAAAACCCATAAGTTTGCAGGACTGTGAAAATTTAAATGCGTATAAATGAGGGGGGGAAAGCTTAATTGAAAAAATAAAAATAAAATTCTGCCTTGTAACCTTGTAAAGATTTCTGCCTTCCTTTATTCTTTCTCTGTGCCTCCTCAATCTGGCTAGTTAATTTCCTCCATTAATGAGAGAGGCCAAATTCTGCCCTCTGACACCCATGGAACCTCATTGATTTTTGAAGGGGATTATATTGGAGATCTGAATTTGGACCAATCACTTTTATTCTGTAATAAGTTTAGTCCATTTGATCTATACCATGATTAATGAAGTAGGCTTCGCAATAGAGTTGCAGTTTTTCGTGAAATCAAATTGTCAACTTGCTCTGATATGAAGGCATTTTTAAAGTTGGCAAAGGAAAACCATGAACCCAAATTGAGGAATTTCTCTCCTTACAAGGCAAGAATGTACATGCCTTCTTTATAAATATATTATAGTTTTATTAATGCAGCATACATTTTTAAAATTAATCTTTTTAAAAGCAATATCTAACAATTTTGCCTGAGCATGAAGTGAATAATAACTGAATGAAGGCATTAGGATTTGGTTAACTGTTTGTACGGATGGAAGAATGATTTTTTTTTTATACAATATGACCATTTCCTCAGTTTCTTCTCAGAATTAAGGCAAAAAGTCTGACTTCAATGATAAAAGCTCAACTTATCACTCTCCTTGTAGCGTGTATAGTAACACCCATTGTTTCATGTTCTCTGTATGTATATCTTCCTACTGTATTTTCCACTACATACATCCGATGAAGTAGGCTGTAGCCCACGAAAGCTTCTGCTCAAATAAATTTTAGTCTCTAAGGTGCCACAAGTACTCCTGATCTTTTTGCGGATACAGACTAACACGGCTGCTACACTGAAACCTGTATTTGGTGATGAGCACACATAACATCAGTACAAGGTTCTCCATGTTATTCTGCTCCCATCCTAGGGAGGAGAGGACAGTTGGTTTTCTCAATCTCTGTTCTTTCCAAGAAATACCCCAATTCATGCCAGTTGTGGAAATGGTTTTATACTATAGACTACTAGAACTGATTGAGACAACCAATTAATTTCACATAAACTAATTAGCTGCTATCAGAGGGTAACAGCTTTCAGGCACTGCTAATATAGTTGGATTTCAATCAGCAACCTAGAGCGAAAAGGCTCCATATGCCACCATCCAATTCCTGCAATAATCTACTTCCCTTTGAGACTTCATTTTTCAATTCAATTTTTGTAAATCTCTTGACTTTTAAACCTTTGGTCCAATCAAATTAAAATGACAGTTCTTGGTTGAATAACTTCATCTGGGAGAGTGGTGTTCAGGGGCTTGATTCATCCCAACTGGTATGGAGAGGAGTCTGATGGCTCCAAAATCATACAAGCTGCTTGTGAGTTTTTTTGGGGCATCCTTTTATGCAGCAACCTGCATGGAATTTGGAGGGAAAAGATGGAAGAAAGCACTAGTCTGTGTGCACATGGCTAGAAATCTAGAGGCAGTTGCAGAACCTCTGCAAATAATTAACTTAATAAAAAGGCAGTTATTACCCAACACATGGTATATGAAAGATCCTGAATGGTGGATATCTTGCAAAATAAACTGGACTTCTGACAACTTGGGTCACATCCAGGCCCTTTCCAGTTTGGGAAATGATTAGGATTATTGGATGACTTAAGTATTAGTGGCATTCGTGATGTTGATTTATAGCCATCTAGAAAAGTAATTACTTTTACAAGGCTAGTTCAGATGTTTGAATCAACATCTCTCCCCACATACACCGAAATCAGGGGCTCATACTTGTTTTCCTGGGTTGGGTTTATCTTTAGTTGTGAGCAATTTGTTTGAAAGTCATTTGAAAACATTAATTCCTCAAATCAGAGTTCATAACATTTGAATATCCCCACAAATATTTCTTGTATTTCAAGATATTCATTCAGATTTTGGCCATTTATTTTTTACTCTCATTGGCTTAAACTTTGAAACAAAGTTGTTTCAAACCAGAAAACCAGATTTTTTTTCCAGTTAAAAATGTTCAAGTGGGATGTTGCAACAATTTAAAAAAAAAAAGATTCTAGTTGACAAATTTACTGAAAACTCCACTTTTCCCTTGAAATGTGTTGTTTTCGATGTATCAGCTTTTTTAATTCTATAAGCACTGAAAAATTCTTGACCACCTCTAGGTAACTTTACAACTCTAGATTTAGGGACAAGGAACCCTATACTCTGGCCACTGCATTCATGCAACTGCTATTGCTTTAATAGGAGTTGGTGGTATGTAGTGGCTAGAAAACTGGGTCCCTAGTGCATGGCTTTTACACACGGGACTAAGCAATATAACTTCTAATCTAAAGCTCTGTTGATCCAGATGTACCTACAGGCTTTCAGATCTATACTTGGAATGTATGGAAATGAATGGAGAGATTGTGCACATCTGTGGGAAATTTGGGGCATGGCTCCATGATCATGTGGGTCAAAAACATTGAAGTCAATGGAGAGAATAGAAAATCAAGCAGTGGTAAATCACAATGTGTGCGCTCCTGGAACCAATTTAGAGATGGTGTTTGAGGGCAAACATTTCTGTGCAAGAATTTTTTTTTTGTAACTGAAAGTTTACTGTGAAAGAGGGCTTTTTCAAACTTTTTTCAATTCACTGTGTATCAAATGAAGAACTTATAGTTCTGATTAGAGCCAAGGTATGTGTGTACTATGCAGCAGTTCTTGCCACTCTTTTTTGAAAGTGTAGCACAACTTACCACTACAAAGTATTTCAGAAAGGGTTGCAGAATGAGTAGCAGGATCTCTATAAACTTCAAAATCATGGATGCTGTGGGATATAATTTTCTTGATCATTGCCCATCACGGTAAACTACTTTCAGGGGCAACTTTATTATGACACTTACTGAACAGCACAAAATACTTACCTCTTTCTGAACTAGTCTTTTCAACTTGTATATATTTCATGGGCCATAACTTCTAATGGCTTGAGTTTAACACTTCTCTCTCCCTCTCATTCACTCTTTTTTGCATTTGTGCTGCAAAAGTGGAGGTTGTGACACAAGATCAATATCTTTAGTGCACATCGTTCAGAAGGTGTGCCATTCTTGACTTGGATTCAGTACTAAACAAATGTGTCAGCATGGTATTTTGAGACTGTGTGCTGCTGGAGGTCCTTTTTTATGTGAGAAATAACATCGAGAACCTGACTATGGATCACTAAAGATTCTATAGAACTCTTTGTAAATTAGAGCGTTGACCCTTATATCTTGGTTAAAATCTAAATTACTCATGTAATTTTAATTGCATAGTCCCTGGATCCCTTACTGATGGGACACAGAAAGCTAGCTGGTTACATAATGTTGGCATTTTTCAGCTGCTAAGCAGTGTCAAAAGAAAGCAAAGAAATACATGTGATAAAAAGAAAATGCTGTTGTTTATACAGGTGGTGGTTTTATTTGTGAGTGTGGATGAGAAGGAAGTGCTCTCCCATCATGAAATCATGGATTGTCCATGAATTTTTTTACTGTGTTGTTCCACACTATGGAAGTCTGAGAACCCACGGAATTAATTATTCTTCATTTGCTTTCCAGAACTGATCTATAGTTTTGCAGTACCTTATTAAACAGCTACTGTGTGTTATGTTCCCAGCTTTCAATAGTAGATGAAGCAATAGTTGCCCATGAATATTGATATATCAATTTAAGTATTTGGCTATTAATTAAACGCTTTGCATGCAAATACTTTTCTTCAGGGAGTTAATTACAAAACACATTTTAAGCTCACCTATCCTTGCAGTTCAATGTAATGTTAAGCAATACAACCTATTTTTAAAATGTAGTTGCCACAACCATTTCATGAATTCCTCGTCAATATTTTTAAATCACTTTAACTTTTTCCAAATTGGGTACGGGAGGGGGAAGGGAACAGGCCAAAGTCTACTCGCTTATATCATGCAATTCCACTGAGGTCAATAAGTGAGAACAAGAGTTGGCCCATTCAGTGTGGGTCTCATGCCCGATAGAAGCATCTGGTTCTACTCCCACTGAAGTCAATAGCAAACTTCCCATTGTCTTCAATGAGAGCAAGTTAAAACCCTATGCTCAAAAGTACCTTTTTTTGAAAAGTTTAGCACATCAGATACCACTTTATTTATTTGTTTTAAAGAATCCTGTGAACCAAAATGTCCATCTAAGCCAGCTCTGTTATGACAAACTTGGAGGAACTGATTGAGAATGTGAAGGTGGAAGGCAGCTTGTGTGAAAGTGATCATGAAATGATAGCACTCATGACTCTAAGGAATGGCAGAAGGGGATACAGCAAACTAAAGACAATGGACTTCAAGATGGCAGACTTGAGTAAACTCAGAGTATTACTAGGTAAGATCCCATGGGAAGCAAGTCCTAAGGGCATGTCTAGAGAACTGGTTAAAAGACAGAGAACAAAGGGTAGGAATAAATGGTAAATTTTCAAAATGGAGAGCGGTACCTAGTGGTGTTCCCCAAGGGTCCATCCTACAACCAATACTATTCAACTTATTCATAAATGATCTGGAGAAATGGGTAAACAGTGAGGTGGCAAAGTTTGCAGATGATACTAAACTGCTCAAGATAGTTAAGACCAAAGCAGAAAGTGAAGAACTTCAAAAACATCGCCCAAAGCTAAGTGATTGGGCAACAAAATGGCAAATGAAATTTAATGTGGATAAATGTAAAGTAATGTACATTGGAAAAAATAACCCCAACTATACATACAATATGATGGGGGCTAATTTAGCTACAACTAATCAGGAAAGATCTTGGAGTCATCGTAGATAGTTCTCAGATGTCCCCACAGTGTGCAGTGACAGTCAAAAAAGCAAACAGGATGTTAGGAATCATTAAAGGGATAGAGAATAAGACAATATCTTATTGTCCTCATATAAATCCATGGTACACCACATCTTGAATACTGCATACAGATGTGGTCTCCTTTCAAAAAAGAGATACTGGTATTAGTAAAGGTTCGGAGAGGCAACTAAAATGATCAGGGGTTTGGAACTGGTCCCATATGAGGAGAGATTAAAGAGGCTAAGACTCTTCAGCTTGGAAAAGAGGACTAAGGGGGGATATGATAGAGGTATATAAAATCATGAGTGGTGTGGAGAAAGTGAATAAGGAAAAGTTATGGGAACAAGTAAATAATATAAGAACTAGGGGGCCACCAAATGAAATTAATGGGCAGCAAGTTTAAAACAAATAAAAGGAACGTCTTCACACAGCGCACAGTAACTCAGCCACTACACTGACAAGAGGCATAAGGCTTAGATCGACATAGTTTGGGTGACCATGTCCGAATAGACACTGCATTGCTTGCATTGCCTGTTGGTGTCAGGGTCGCTGACAGCGGGAGCTGTCAATTTCACTGCTGGGAAGATCCCTGTTTTGAAATTGTGTGTGTGTGTGTGTGCGCGCACGGGGGGGTTCCCAGCAGAGAGTCCCAATAGTGCTGAAAGCTGGACCCTCATTGCCCAGCGCTGAAAGCCTGGACTGTGGGCTCCCTTTAGAGCTCCCAGCTGGAGCCTGGCTGTTGCCCAGGCTCCCGGTTCCCTGCTCCTCATGGAGTTTTCTCCCTCTCTCAGCTCCAAAAGTTGGTCAAATTATGAAGGATGAATATTTAAAACAAAGCACAAGCATGTAGGGACAAAATTAGAAAGCAAAGTCACAAAATGAGATTAAATTAGCAAGGGCAATGGTCCCCAAACATTAAATGTAGCAAGTTGTCTGGAATGTGGTCAGACGAGATACAAAAGCATTGTACAGAGACAATGTTCTACAGGAGCCATCCTTACATGTGACAGGGCCACATAAAAATGATTGCTTTGCTGGTGAGTGTGTGCATGGAGTTAGTGACTGTGGTGAGTGGTTGGTGAATGATGTGAAGCAAAATGGAGGCTAGTGGCTCAATCCATACACTCGGCAGATGTATGAAAGAATATAGTGTTGTATAGGTGATGAGGGAATGTATAGCAGCCTCTCAAAAAATCCAGGCCAGTGCTCTGATAGTTAGGCAGTTAAATGAATCTGGAAAAATGTGTCTTCAACCTTTGTGAACTGGACTTCCAATGAATCCACACAATGACTTTGTCAATATAGTAAGGAAAGTGAATGTAAAATCTGATAGGCAGCCCATACATCTGACCTCTGTCTTTCTCTGTGACTCTGAAGAAAGAACTCAGATATTTTAAAAGTATCTATCCACATGTACCCAAATATAATGCTCTTTCTTTTATAAAAGGAAAAACAGAAAAAATGAGAAGTGTCTTAACACTGCATTGGCTTTACCGCTCCCTCAAATACGCGTTACCATCTACCTATCTGAAAAACTCCGTGCTTACGTTCAAATCAACTGCAAAACTGTCATCAGGAGCAGGCCTGAAGGAGAGAAATTCAATAAAGGTTTTAAAGCTCCACTCCCTTTTTTCCTTTTAGCAGTTTGACAGACCCATTGCTTTTTGCCCCTTTCCTGTAAATATTGAAGCACTTTTGTCTGCCCTGAAGGGAGTAAGAAACTGAAATGGTTTCTTTATTTCTGGCAAACAGCTTGAGCATGAAAGTCTCACAAAGCAGAGGGTCACAATATTCAAAGTATATAAATATGAATATTCAAAGAATAATTGACTAAGAATGACCATCAGCTAATCAGAGTACAGTGATTTGCATAATATAGCATGCTGTATTTAAAAAAATCTATACTGATTATGACAGCTTTCAGAGTAGCAGCCGTGTTAGTCTGTATCCGCAAAAAGAACAGGAGTACTTGTGGCACCTTAGAGACTAACAAATTTATTAGAGCATAAGCTTTCGTGGACTACAGCCCACTTCTTCGGATGCATATAGAATGGAACATATATTGAGGAGATATATATACACACATACAGAGAGCATAAACAGGTGGGAGTTGTCTTACCAACTCTGAGAGGCCAATTATTTAAGAGAAAAAAAACTTTTGAAGTGATAATCAAGCTAGCCCAGTACAGACAGTTTGATAAGAAGTGTGAGAATACTCAGAGTTGGTAAGACAACTCCCACCTGTTTATGCTCTCTGTATGTGTGTATATATATCTCCTCAAAATATGTTCCATTCTATATGCATCCGAAGAAGTGGGCTGTAGTCCACGAAAGCTTATGCTCTAATAAATTTGTTAGTCTCTAAGGTGCCACAAGTACTCCTGTTCTTCTTTATACTGATTATGTAAATGAGATAGAACCCGAGTTCAGGAAATTTCCTAGCTGTGAAATAAATTGTTTAGTCTTCGGAAACTGCACAGCATTCTTGCATTCTGATTGGCTGGGAAACTACCATCCTAGCATAATTTGAAATGGAATTCATCTTGTATTTTTAAACAGAATAATGGATTTCTGCATCTTCAAAATTATGAAAATTACATCTTGATGGATAACAGAGTGGTCTAAATAAGAATAATTTGGGAAACCGTACAAGTTCTGATTAAGGCTGCTTGCAGCTGACAGTTTTTAAGGGCATTATGGCTATAATTCTGAATGTGCACATTGTGTATTAATGATAGCATCTTTACCTAGATATTGAAGGGAATTTTGGATGTACTCTTTGCTTCCAGAACTAAATTGGACTGATGGATCACAATATCTGTTGTTTCTTTCATGCACTGGAGAGATTTATGTTCACACTACTTAAATTTGCTAAATTCATTTTACATCAAATTATTCTGTAGAGTGAGCATCCAATTAATAAACCAGCTTGGGTTCCATTTACATGTTTTCAGTGCATCTTTTTTACATTATAACTTGCATTGTATGATGTAGTATTTTGTAAGTAAATACTTAATATACGCTATACCAACATTTAAAAATAGATTTCATTTTTTGGTTGTACATTTGCATTCTAAGTGCTAATATCAAGTCTCAGTGTTTAGCAGGCATTATTTAGCAAATTGAGCTTCTGATAAGAGGGTTTGTTTGAAATGTGTCCTGGAACTTTCAGTGACTGGAAGAAGGACCAAAATCCTTGTTACATGCTCCCACTGAGTTTGTCTTGATCCATATTGAACCAGTGAGAATCTTTGGAGGTTTGGCCATCTCTGATAATACAGATTGTTCTGAATGCCCATCAGAATTGAGTTGAGTATTGCTCACCCATCCACAGGCAGAATTTGTGGCAATGTTTGCTAATAACTTGGGATTCAGAAATGGTGTAGGGAGGGAAATATGCTATTTTCAAGCTACAGCTTTTCATACAAACTAGAAAAGCTAAACATGTGGTTCTCTTCTGACTCAAGAACATTAAAAAGCCTAAGAGCATTTGCATCCCAACCAGCCTTACAAAAGGTACCCAGCAACCAAACAGTGAGAACACTTAACGTTTTTCCCAAATGATATTTTTTTATTCTGTGCTTTATCTTTATTTTATTGATTTAAAAGAGGCTCTCAAGTTTTCGATAGTTTACATCAGAGGAACTGCTATGATATACCAGAAGCAGCAAGACTTTTCTATAGTTCCTAGTGTTTTAAACAGGGACAGCTCTGTTTTTTGTTGCCCCAAGCACGGCAGTCAGGTGGCCTTCGGTGGCACGCCTGTAAGCGGTCAGATTCGGCAGCATTTCTGCGGGTGATCTGCCTGTCCCACGGCTTCAGCGTACCTGCCGCCAAAACCGCAGGACCAGCGGACCTCCCACAGGCACGTCACTGAAGGCCACCTGACTGCCGCCCTCCCAGCGACCGGCAGGCTGCCCCCCCACAGCTTGCTGCCTCAGGCACACGCTTGCTGCGCTGGTGCCTGGAGCTGCCCCTGGTTTTAAACATAATAGACATCTCAAGAAACCATACCTAAAATTTCTGTGGGGAAGAGGCTGCTATATGAATGTATATCCTGTTGAATTTTCTTAGGACAAAACAAGTTCCCACTTGTAATATAGGACAGCAGTTTGCATGACGGCTGAGTCAACCTCATAAAATTTGGAGTTCCAATGTGTATGAGCATAAAGGAGCTCAGATGCCTAATTTGTCTGTTTCCTGTATTACAAGAGGAGACTAAAAGTACTTGGCTTATTTAGGCTAGCAGAATGAATGCTGAGAGGAGGGATATGGTTGCTCTCTTTAAATACACCAAGTGGTAAACACTAGGGACAGAGACAAGCTATTTAAGGACAATGTTGGCCAAAGAAAAAAACTGGCATGAATGTTTTAGACTGGAGAGTGAGTGAGGTTCTGGAACAGCCTTCCAAAAGGAGTAGTGGAGGCCAAAAAAACTAAGTCGTTTTTAAGATGGCACTTCATAAATTTATGAACTGGATTCTGAGACAATAGGAGACTGGATTCAAGACCTGGGAGGGTCCCTTCCAGTCTTATGCCCCTATATGGAAGGGGATGTGAGAACCCATAGATTACGTCCAGACTACCCGCCGATTCGGCGGGTAGTAATCGATCTATCGGGGATCGATATATTGCGTCTCATGTAGACACGATATATTGATCCCCGAATGCACTCCCTTCGACTCCGGAACTCCACCAGGGTGAGCGGTGGTAGCCACGGCGGTCGATTACGCGCCGTGAGGACCTGAGGTAAGTCAAAATAAGATGTATCGACTTCAGCGATGCTATTCCTGTAGCTGGAGTTGCGTATTTTACATCGATCCCGCTCCCTAGTGTAGACCAGCCCATAGATTGCTCAAAATACCTCTTGCCAGCCTCTTGTTTTTCTAATTGTCGCTGTTCCTTGTCCCATTATGTTTTAATGCTTTGTAGCTTTCATCGGCATATACACTGGCAGATTGCAATATCCTCCTCACAATGAGTAATGATTTAGGGTCAGATTTTTCAAAGATATTTATGCATCTAAAGATGCGGATAGACACTTGCTGCATTTTTCAAAAGTACCTAAGCAGTTTAGGTACGTAACTGCTATAGCTTCAAGTCCACAAACCCATCAACCACGGAGGTTATGTATGGGGAATAACCCCCCACAAGTTTTTAGATTTCATGCTATTTCCCTTAATCAGAAATGAGGATTCACTTTCTAGTTTTGGATTTGTCATTTAGGTTTTTTCAGTATGAAACTGAATGGTGTGATTTTTGTCTCTGCAATTCTGTATTAATCATTAGTGGTTGGCTCATTCAGGGGCTGACCCGCAATGAGTCAACCATTGGCTCATTCTTATGAGGGTGCATAAGAAGCAATGCACTTATATATCCCAGATACAGAGAGAAAACGGGGGGAAAAATAGCAATCTGCTCTTTATTTTTGGTGGAAAGAATCCAGGTTCCTTAGGGTAATCAGTGAATGCAGAGAACCACCCCTGCCTTTCTGTTCTCCTTCAATGGTTATCAAATTGATCACTTCATTATAACAAAGGGAATGACATTCCCACCATCCCTTCTCAACTGATGCCCTGCAGGCAGCCTCAAGGCAACCTGAGCTTGGGTTCTCTAATTTGAGCTGCCTTTTGGCTACATTTAACTATCTATGTCTAGAAGGTTGGACTTCTGTAACATCTTTAACCAAGAAGGGCTGTTTTCACAATGCTATTGCTTCATCTAGCCCTTGGATCAATGTTTTGTATGGCCTGCCCCATCTCCAAGACAGCAACAAATTTAATTCATACTTGTGGGTACAAATAGTTGGAACATGTAAAGTGTTATACTAGGGCACATTAATTATTGTGGCTGAAAAACATCTAGCATGCTGTTGATGTTATATAATTGTTCCTAATACTACTAGTAAATTAGTTTCATTAATATATTTTTATAGCCTGATTAGCACTGATTGTAGGTTTAACAATCCAAGAATTCAAGCCTTTAATGCACTGCATGTTAAGCATCTTAGACCTTCTCTCTTGAATTCTGATCTCCTGCAAAGCAACCTGAGAAGTCTCACACTTCCAAGGGAAAAACAGCAATACACTTCTCTCTGCCTCTCCCATGTTAACTACTTCAATCTATATCTGACTTGCTAATCAGAACAAGGGATTTTATCTTTATTTAACTGAATCTTTCGGCTTCCCCAGCCCTTCCAAATGAAGTTGATTTTTTGACACTGATGCATCTCAAATGCTGGATTTAAGAATGTGGAAGCTACAGAATTTGTGTAATTTCAGATTATTAGTTCTTTTGTGCTGATTGGACCTTCATTTTGCATACAAGGGAATCCAAGAAGCATGTTTTTTTTTTTTTTAAATAATGCCCTTGGCTCTGAAATAAGACTATAATTTCTTAATGTTCATTCTGCTGCTAATAATCAAAAATGGGTAGACTTTAATTGTTTTATTACACTTGGTTTTTATTTTTTTCCAATAAATAAGGAATAGGTTTATTTCTTTCCTGCTTGCCTAATTTTTTGAAGCCTTTTTTTCCATATTAGATGCTTCTTGCTTCCTTCCAGTGATCCAGATTCTTCAGGCATAATAATTGAATATCATTGTGGTTTAACAACAAGGGATTTGCATTGGAGGAAAAATAATTAAAACAGTTTATAGTTTATATAAAGTCTGAAATTCTAAAGTGCATTAATGTGCTGAGTTTGGAAATCTTCCTTTACCACAGTCCATTTATACCATGTAAACCAATTCTTCAGTTCATCCCTCAGGAGAGCATGTTCCATTCTGGGAAATACATTAGAAAAGTCTAAATTATTCAGTGTACATTGCTTTGAATGTTCTGAAATCAAATTGAAGTGTGGCAAATCTCTAGTTATGTATTAATATTGAAATAAACGAGTATTCTGCCAATTGCCAGTGAATTTAATCTTGGTTTCCATTTATGCTTTCCTTTTTTCTCCCTGTCATTGTCAGTTTCATGTTGTCTCTTCAGATTTAGTTGGATAGGTGTTATCCTGTTGAGAGAACATTATGTTCCTGAGTCTTTCCTGCACTGAATTGGTGCAGCTTCATTGGCTTGAGTGAAATTGCTCCTGAGTTACACTGGTGGAAGAGAGAGATCAGGCTCCAGGGCTTGTGTGCTTGTGACAGATATGGCAATTTTCTGCAATATCTTTGGTAGAGCTTACTGTATCAACTTTATTTGGGGGCCAGGGATTGTATGTAGCTCCCTGGTGAAAGATTGCCACAGATCCTCCAGGAACAAAGACCAGCTGGTGGGTGGGTGGTGGGTAATTAGGCAAGTTAACGCAGGTTGTAGGACCTCCATAGAGAGGCTCACATATGAGTTCAAACTGGATCATCCAAAGTGAACTTTCTGATTAAAAAGCCCAAATTTCTGTCCAAGGAGGGGCCTAACTCTTCCTGGGAAGGGTCGGTAGGACTTTGGCCTACTGAGACCCCATGAGACTGATGGGTGACCTCCAGTAAGCTTTTAGTATGTGTAAAGGAACTTTTATTGTTTTTAATGTTTTCTCTAATGCAATCACCTTAAGAATATATGTGCTTGCTTAAAGAAGTTGAGATAATTAATAACTGCTGGTAATTACATTGTTCATAGCCTTCAAGGAGAAAGTTAAGTGTGGCCAGTTGAGGCAGTCTGGCTTGCTGGGAATATCACTGTGTGGGCAGGGAACTGTGCAGCCTGGAAAAACCTTGCATTTAGATCTGTAGGAAAAGTAACAGATTTTGCAACCTTCTCTCTTTTCTGCACCACAGTACGGCTCAGTCATTACCTATGCTGCCACCGATAGTACGGCCAAAGCTGTAAACTATTGCATTCTCTGAGTCAAGCAGAACGACAGTATAGAAGCTAAAACTGTTTAGTACCGGTCATCTCTCTGATGGATTTGCCAATTGAAAATCTCCATTTTTAGAGTGAGGAATATACTTCAGAACAGGTGCCTTCCCTGAGCAGGAATGCAGGATGATGGCTAAAGGCTAAGAACAGAGTTCATGATGATACCTCTAATATTGCAGTACCCATCCTGGGGCTATGTCCATAGTGCTCTGTTATTCAGAGGATTCAGTTTGGGGCTGTAGTTTTTTTTTTCGAAGTGAGATTTTCAACAAGGTTTTAATCCTCATGAAATAACGGCAATTTTTGAATGAATTCGGAGATAATGTGAATTCTTCATTGCAACTCTGTGGCTGAGACCTGTGAACCTGAGATAGGAGTTATAGGAGCATTATCCTCTCTTTAGCTAAGTCACATAAATCATAAGGAAGCTTTGACATGCAAAATAAGAGATTGTTTCCTTATACATAGGAGATAAGGTCCTTTCCTTTTCAGTGAACTTCCATTAAGGCTATACAAGTTCTTATTTTGTATATAGGAATAAGAGAGTCCTCAGATAAAGGTACTGTTTGGCACGCTCTGCTTATTGCTGAGATTTTAAAAAATTTCTGTAATTACTATTGTTAGTGCTAGTTCCTTGTGTTTTCCTCTATTCTTTTAATGTAAATAAACTTCCAGTCCTTGATTTACAAAATTGATGGTTTTTTTTTTCTGGTACAGGTTTAATATACACAGTAGGGAAAATATGAGGTTGCTAGTGGCTCATGTTGGAGTGATGTTGTACACACCATTCACTGAGACTTGCTGTCAATGCAGTTTGTCTTTCTTTGACCTTTTGAGATACTTATGCATGGCTTCTAAGTTAACTACTGCTAAAGCAGGCTACTCCCAGAAATTAGGTGCTGTCTGAACACCTCTGAACTTCGCTGGAAAATCAAGGAAACACTGTTAACTTTATACAACATATTAACTGCCTACCTACAAGAATAAAGAATGTTAATTTTATAGAACTGGTTAATGGTCACCTTGCAAGATAAGAGAGCAGAGTACACAATATTGGCAACAAGATTTCTCAGTTCTCTCCAAAACATAGAGAAAATACTAAGTAAAAACATGGAATTGCAGTGTTGTCATAGAGAATCAATGGTTTTGAAAAATCTATTGACTGATTTTTAAACACAAATACATAGAGGCCCTGGAGCTAAGCTGATTTACAACAGCTGAGAATCTGGCACATAGTTGCCACCTGCTCTCATAAGCAAACTTTACATTGATTTAGGGATATAAAAGGGCATTCACTAGCTTTAGATTAGACTTATGCAGAACCCCAGGTCAATTTTTTTGGTAAGAATGAAGTGAAATGGCTGTTTAGGTTCAGTTATTTGTTTTCAAATGTGTAAATAATATCTGAATCCAAATTCAGACATCTTCCTCTCTCTGATTTCCATGTTGTGTTTTAAGGGTGATAACTCTGCATAAGCACAGAAAAAGCAATTTTTCCCTTGTGCAGAAGCTACTGAGAAATAGAGGCAAGGAAGAGAAATCTCAGGTGGACTAGCTGCAGGACTTAGAAAGATTGGAGGGGGAAAACGGCTATTTTGAGAATTGGGAGGGGGAGAATGATTTTATGACTACTTGGAAGAATGGTAATTTCTGCAGGAATGGGAAGATGTATCTATTATCCTACCCTCTGTTTCTGTCTGCAAAACGAATACCTGGCATCTATATGCATCCAAAGAAGTGGGCTGTAGTCCACAAAAGCTTATGCTCTAATAAATTTGTTAGTCTCTAAGGTGCCACAAGTACTCCTGTTTATACCTGGCATTAGTACAACTGCATTCAAATAAGATGACTATGTGAGTTGTGGTTAAAATATCCGTAAATTGACCTTCTAGATAAGGCACCATTTCATGAGGGGCCTTATCTTGCAAACACTTTTTAGTTTGCTTGACTTTACTCACTTAGGCTTTGTCTTGGGTAGGGGAAAAAAGTGTTACCTCATGCTAGTTAACAAGTGGTAACTAACATGAGGTAAAATTCTCATGAAGATAAGGCAATTGTAGGGCTAATAAGCATATGAGGTTAATAAATCCCTAGGATCTGCTTTAGGCCTTGTCTACACTAACACTGCCAGTCGATGTAAGCTACACTAGTTACGTTATGCAAGTCACATAACTTAAGTCGACGTAGCTTACATCGACTTAAAGCAGTGTCGATGCCGTGCTGTATTGGTGGGAGATGCTTTCCCATAGACATAGCTTCCACCTCTCACTGAAGTAGGTTAATTAAGTCGACGGGAGAGCGCTCTCCCATTGACTTACCGCATCTTCACCAGGCCCATCAAGGAGCATCGATTGCAGCGATGCCGATTTAGCCTGTAGTGAAGACAAGCCCATAGTCTCTTAGCAGGTTGAGATAACTTGTATGAGAACTGTCTTTGCTTTCTTCACTAGGATTTTACCACCTGTTATCATTTGTCAGCTAA
Source organism: Trachemys scripta elegans (assembly GCF_013100865.1). Classification (NCBI taxonomy): domain Eukaryota; kingdom Metazoa; phylum Chordata; order Testudines; family Emydidae; genus Trachemys; species Trachemys scripta. Next base: position 84,529,916 of record NC_048306.1, read on the forward strand.
TGTGAGGCAAGAATATACTTTTTGTTTAGTGTGGATACGCCCTTTGTACTCAAAGGGACTGCACATTTTAAAAGTTAAGTTTGTGTGTAACCAAGGCCTAAGTATGGAACCACAGAGTGACTGTAGCAGAGCCAATGCATTGTAATAACAATTTCAATCTACTCTGTAACTCTTTTAAGAAGCTTTAGTGGTATCTTCAGGTCTGTGGTGTACCTGTATATATCCGATAAGTGGAAGTGAATCATTTTAATTCAAGACAGGCTGTATATAAGGAATAATAAACTCAGGAGTGCGTTGCTTGAAAAATTCAGTTTGCATCTACCATCGATCATATGCTTCAATATTAATAGTGGCTAGTGTGCATCAATGAAGGTAGGTAAAGCGGTAGTGCCAGACTTAGAGTAGAAAGTTTCCTTTCTGTTTAGTTAAACTACTGGAAAGATTCTTTTGGAATGATGATCTCCTTTGCAAAAAGTTAAGCTGCTAAAAATGTTAATCAGTCTCTCAACTGTAGCTAATAAAACTCCGGTGACTCCATCCCCCAGCTCCACCCTCTTTTTTAATAAATAAATTGTTAGTTTAGAAAAATGAGTTAGGCTGTTCGATGTCCATTTCTATATTTTAGAATAGACTCTGCTGTCCTTTAGAGTGATATAAATCCAGAGTAACACCTATCTCTTCACTGGAGTTACTCTAGTTTTACATCACTGTGGCAGACAGCAAAATCTGTTCCTTTTCTTGAATTATGTCTTTAGTGTGACATTGATGTATTTAATGTGAGGGACTCATCATATGGACTGGATGCAAAAAGGGGCCTGTACTCCCCCTGCATTCCAGAAAGGTGTACTCATTGTCAGCTCCGGGTTGGCTAGTGTGGAATGGAGTGTTGATGTTGGCAAAGGGAGGGGTCATTGGATCTATGTAGTGGATAAGGAAACGCAACATAGGGGTGCAGATGTAGAATAGCCCCTATTCTAGGTTTGTGGCTGGCAAACCACCCACAGGGAACAACAAAATTGTGGCAAACCCAGCCTGACTGGAGGGTGAACTCAAGTGAAGAACCCAGTGATGTATTCCAACTTTTTAAATAAGGTCTTTCCATAAAGATGTTTACCCTACAAACTGCGAAACTCCATGTATCTTCAAGAGCACAAGGTCAGGCACTGGTATATCTAGTCAATTGTTCCATTTAAATTAAAATAAATCTTCTAACCGTAATTTGGTTAAGGCAATATCTTGAGGGAGAAAACATTAAATCTTCTCTATTTGAGTGTCATCTACTGTTACTATGTGACATATTGGAGTTATGTGAATTGTGAAGAACCAGCTCTAATTTGGATCCATGTCCCTCCTAGCTTTTGAAGAGCAGTGGGAAAGTACTAGTTTCAGAGCTGGTGTAGACTGTCTGTGTATATATATGTCTGTGTATATATATGTATATAAAAATAGCCTCCCCCTACTAGCTCTTTTCCATGCACCCATCACCACCAGGTACTGGACATGTATCTATATCTGTTGGTGATGGGTGTACGGAAAAGAGCTAGTAGATTTAGGCTAGCTATTAACTAGTCTTGAAACTTCCCTTTTAGGATAAGATTATTGAGGAGGTTTTGCTGAGGCTTCCAGACAGAGAACTGTCTCACGTTTCCTTGGCCTTTGTTAATCTTGTCTCAGATAAGGGTATGTGATGTCAGAGAAACATCCCATGTTGCTTCAGTCACTCATCTCCTCATAGAGGGGTAATGATCAGATTTCCATGCTGATATTAGATGTGGCAGGCTGCAGATGTTCACACTGGCCATAAACTGTTGACTCTCCTCTGTGCACATGTGGATTGAACAGGGCTATTCTTGAGTGCTTTTATTTTGTCATGTTTGAGAGAACTCAGAGTTGTACTGGGGAATCAGAATCTGTTGTAAGGATCTCTCTTGTGGGGTGCTTAATCTCTTTGTGATTAGACTTCTGCACTTGGTGAGGCTACACCTTAAATCCATTTGGAAACTGAACCTGGTGCAGAATTCAGAATCCTGGTTCTTAAATGGTATATCCCTAAATGGCTCGAGATACACCTATGGCATCTCTCCCTGTGCAACACTGGGTGCAGTCATGGTCAGTGTTCCAGCCAGTGCACCTTGATTTAAGAAAGTGGAGGCTGCAGGAAATCTTCACCCAAGAAGGCCCTTCTGCTCAACAATCCACTTCCTCAGTTTCATCCAAAACACCTCATATCTACTGGCCTTCAGAGCATAGTGTTAGTCCATTTATTTATCTGGCATTTGGGAGTGAATGTGGATATGAGCTATGACAGAAGACTTGTTTACTCTATTATTCTGATTGTTTTGCTGCGGGGTTGAGCTGACTGGATGTGACTGGTTTTTTTATATTTTATTGAAAATTCCTATGATTATGATCTTGTAGTTGCTGACATGGTACCCACAGCTGCTAGGGATAGGCACTTTACATAATTAGAAAACTAAATAAATAACACAACCAAGAAGGAAAGTGGTGAAAGTATTTGGCAAAGAAACACATAAACTGCACATGTAGGAAATCTATATTCTGTTCTTGACAAATGTACTGCATTACAATTGAAAGTCTAACACTATGATCAACTTGTGTGATAAGGAAGAGGAAATAGTAGGCTGAAGATTTGCTGTGAGGCTGACAGGGGTATACTCCTCCCTGCATGAAGCCAGCTGGGGCTTCGCGCCTCCCCATTCCCTGCTGGTTTCTAGATGGGATTTCTCTTATTTTCCCCTTTTTTGCATTACTCATCTAACAATTTCTAATTTGTTTTCCTCCTCTTCAGCCAGACTCAGCAAATCCTGTTTCACAATGAGATTCATTTTCAGTGTTACACATAAGGAATAGAAAGGGGCCTGAAGCAATATTCCAGGAGGATGAGGGTCAGAAGAAGAAACTAGATCTTGGATTCGGATTTCACAAAAACATTCCTGCTTTTATAATGGGCTGAACTAAACTCCCAGATCCAAACAATGCTCTAACCACTAGAGCACAAAGATGCCCTGTGCCAAATAATGGCCACATCGTTCTCACTGAAGTGAAGGGGGAGTTTTGCTATTGACTTTATTGGGAGATTATCTCTATGCAGTGACAGGAGAATAGACTACTTATTATGGTCTAGATTGTCACTAGTCCTAATATAGGTCTGCAGAGGAATTAGAATATCCTCTCCTGTTCCTCTGAATGGCCATATTAGAACTATGCAGATTGCTGCCCTGGTCCTCAAGAATGCAAGTGGACAGCCAGGGTCATCAACTGGATACATCTTGAAAAGGGCTGAAGTATTCCTCCCCACAAAGTTGACAGATTTTAAAAGTGATTAATGATTTGGAGTTCCTTGTTTTTTGTTGCCCAACCTGAGAGACTTTAAAGGTGCCTGATTTTCAGAAAGTGCAGAGCACCTGCCCTCTGAAACCCATGCTCCATTAATCAGAGCACACACAAATTGTGACATCCAAAATAGCTAATTGCTTTTGAAAATCTTGGCTTCCTTGGGTGACCCAGCTGAGTTCTGCCCTTACTAAGTAGACCTAAATACACAATCTAGTCCTTTTGGGAAGTGTTTTTGGTCATAACTTTTGGCAATAGTCAGGAACAGCAGCAAAAAGCTAAGCTGAAATATTGCACAGTTACCTTTGTTATGATACATTTTCATTAAGCTGTTTTAAAGTTTCTGTATTGATTGGTTCAATGTTTGGTGTACAGCAACTCCTTCAATTTCTTCTCTGTAATTTACTCAGATGGCTCTGTGGGGAAAGTCCCTCCAGCACACATTTCATACAATTGTAGCCTTGCTTGTGGTGTATATTCTTCAATTGATGCATCTCTGTCCAGTTAGGACTCTGAAATTATATTTCTGAATAAAAACTTTGCCAGAACGTGTGTCAAGTCCAATCAGAGTGAAGCAGCTCATGGATTTCTCTGTGAATCTGCAGGAATTAGGCCTGCTGCAATTCCTTTTGTTGCAACACCATTCGTACAGGTTTGGTCATCGGAGTGTTGTCTCTTTGCCTCTGGATTGCCTCCTGTCCCCTGTCTGGCTCTATAGCAGCACAGCCCTTGCAAGAAACAGTTTCCTGAGCTCCCCCTTTACTCCATTCAGAATTGGGAATAGGGAATTGTTCATTTGACAGAGAACCAGCATAATTTAATACGGATAGTGTCAGCATTAATTTGTGATCTATGGGGGCAGAATGTGGGTTTTCCCCTCCTCTCATGGATGATCTATGAAAAGAGGCTATGAGTCTGCTACTTCCACCAAATTAATAGATTAGATCATTTAGCTGAAGAAATAGAGGCTCATCTTTTTAGATAAAAATAGTCTCTGGTTCAGTACTCTGTAAGGGACCCTAAACAATGGCATCATTGAAAATAATTTGTATGTTCTCTCAGGGTTGGGGGTTTCTACACTCTAGCCAGGCCCCCATCCAGTTAGCCATATCCAAAATCCATTCAGAGCCCTATAGTTACTTTTTTCATCTAGAAGTTCTGCCAGCATCTCAGGGATGAGAGATCAGCTTAGTTTCTATGTTCTACACAGCTAGCCCCATTTTTCTATGATTGATGGGAGCTGATTGCCTTATCCTTAACAGAAGGTATGGAGGAGCATTTATAGTCCGTCTATTGTAGGAGACCGTAAAAGACACACATGGTTAATTGAGCCCAACAAGTCTAACTGTGCCCAACAAATGCTTAAACTGTTAATGTATTAAATGCCCCTTGAATAGAATATAGGGCCAGAATTTTGTATGTTACTACTGAAGCTGCAGGTCAGTAGAGATGAACTTTTTAGTTTCCAATCCATCAAAGTGCAATGGAGTGGTGGCCTTTGTGGCCAAAAATGAATTATGGAGCAGAGTTAGGGGCAGAAAAATGCCCTACATCACAGGGATGATGTTGCAGTGCCCATCAATTGATGGTAGCCCTTCTTTAGTCAACCCCAGTCTCAGTCAGCATTAGCCAGAAATATGGGTCTCCGTGTTCTAGCCATACCTCTACAAATACCTCATCAACTCTGCTTTAGAGGGTAATAACTGCACATGCAATGCCAAACTGTTATTTCTGTGTGTTTGTGGGGTTGTGTTGTTTACAAGGATGTCATGGAGTTAATTGGAACATGGTGGTACCTTTTTGGACTTGGAAGCAATTGTACAGTTTGCGCTGCATGACATGAGCTACTCAATGCAAAATATTCATGTTTTTCATAGTTGAAATCAATGAAAGTATGTTTTTCACACTGTCACTTCTGGTGCTTTGTTCTGGCAGCAAGGGATTGATTCTCTGTGTGGTTAGAATACTTGGGGGGGGGGGGTGAAGGTTGGGGAAATAAAATAAATTTGAAAAGGGCTCTTTTCTGCAAATTAATCCTTACCCCATCTTCTGTGTTTAGAACATTGGACTCATAGAAAAGCCTGAGGCTTCATGATGAGATTCAGGATTTTGTTGAGCAGCAATCTGCATGGGGCTAGGTGTTCTGGACCTGAACAGGTTCATTAGGGTTTCTAGAGGTGTTGTACACATACAATTACTGTAGTTTCTTTATTATGGTAACTCTGTGGCTAGTGAAAATTGCACACAGCTGAGAGTTCTAGAAAATTAGGGTAAAGGGGGACAAAAATAAGATGGTTTGTGTGTATATGTGTACACATATATTGAGTGTTTATGTATATATGAATGTATGTATTTTTTTCTCCTGTTTCATGTGAAGGAACATAGCTGTGACTTGGAACAAGCTTACAGGAATCTGTCATGGATTATTTGTAATAGGAAAAAATCTGAAACAAATGAAATTCCATTTCATTTTCCACAAGTATTGAATAAAATGGGTTTCCATGTTTCAATCTCTTATCAGATTATTTTACTCTCAGAATTTGTAGGGAAGAAATTAATGTTTGTTTAATTTACGTGAGAAGTAATTTTTTCTGTTACCTTTTTCTTTACAATCCATGTATTTGGTATGTAAAAGATAAAACCTCATTCTTGGTCACAATAGAAAATCTTGATCGTATGTGTTTTCCATTAAATGTAAACATGACTAGTATAGCACCTGGCATTGTGTTTTTAGCTAATATTTAATGTGATAAGACAGGCTACATTTGAATTGCAGTATTCCCTGTCTTATACATATTTTGTATTTCTTTCTAAAAACATTTTTAACTGGAAAGCTTAAGATGTGCTTGTTCTCTAATAACCTGAAAATTTCTCTCTCCTCCCTCTCTTAAAAGTATTCTATAATCCTATAGAATTTAATTGACAATGATGCCCTTTCTGTAGGTTTTATGGACCATTCTATACAGCAGGGATAGGATTCTTAATTTAATTTTATAGATAGTTCAAGAACATCTATAGAACAGTTATTTTCTACGGAATTGCATAGGACTTCTCCATAAGGATAAAATGGATTCCATAAACTTTTTAGATGAGATTAGAAATCTTAAAAAAAACCACACATCCCCTTGGGGCCCTATTCTCTCCCCAAATGCCAATGTAGGATACTTGTAGCTCCTGGTGTTAAATAGCAGCAACAATGTGTCAATTGTTTTTGCATTGTTATGGTTTATACATATAACCCTTCTGGCAGGCAGTTAGCATCAGTCAGGGACGGGTTTAATGTATCTAGGGTCCCTCTTGACAAATAACTAAACCATCCCAAGCCCCCACCCTGGAAACTAAGCACTCCCTTCCAGGTTCTCTTAACAGGCAGCATTTCTCTACTCCCAAGCACTCAGTGTACAAGGATATCTTTGCTAGGGGAAACAGAACTTGGGGAAATCTAACAGAATAGATATGCAGATAAAGAGTAAAAAATTTCTACACTCCCAGGCCCGTGACCACGCCACCTAATCCACTCACCACACTCCACACACAGTTTTCATCAGTGAGTAGCACTAGTCCAAGTGTCTCTACAGTTTTGTTTAAGGGAGCTATTGCCTGGAGTTGCTGCTGCCTAATCCAGTGGAGGGATTCAGTGTTATGGTGCTGGGTAGGTGGAAGCTCACCAGAGCCCACTCAGCTCTGCATCATCTCTTGAAGCAAAGTTCCCATGGGAAGGAAGCCAAGAGTCCTTAGGACCCTTGAGCAGAATCCTGGCTGCTTGGAAATTGGGGGGGGGGAAGAGTAAGAGCTCTTTCCTTTAGAGCCTCTCTGGGAACCCACAAACCTCCCTATCTAAGTTCATATATAGTTATGGTGACTCTGTGTGTCACTATAGGAATTGTGAGTAAGTCAACTATGCAAATGAAGCTCTCTGTTGCAGCACTTTCCCTGTTAATTTAGCTAGCTTGCTAAAAACAGGTGGGGATGTGGTGGCATGGGCTACTCAAGCCTGCCACACACACAGGTGGGTACATACTTGCTTGTGTAGCCTCAGTTGCAAATCACACCACCGACGGCAGTGTAGGTGCACTTCAAAAGTGAAAGAATAGAGATAGATTCCACCCTGAGACAGATACAGGCTAGAGGACCAAGACCTGAGGAGGGGGCACTCAGAGGAAGGAGTGGAGCTAGCCTGGTAACCAGGATGCTGCATTTTCACTGAAAAGTTGTGTGTATGCTGTAGAACCTCGTGATATTGATCACAGCTCAAATGGAGTTTGTTGCTGTAGTTATATGAAAAGTTGGTTTTCTGAAAATGTGCTAAGAACCTGTGCTATTGATTGCAGGATGATTGGTGTGTTGCTGAAGTTTAACAGTGAGTTGTTACCGTAAGTGTTCTTGCAGACCCTCTGGTATCTGGCTGTCACTCAAGCAAAATTTGATATGAAGTTTTTACTGCACACATCCTAAAACACTTTGGCACCTTTTTACTGACATTTAGTGCTCCAGCTTGCAGCAGCAACCTGGACAGGAAGATTGGTCTAAGATGTTTTCAATAGCAAAGGCTGGCAATACAGCCTCTGAATGTTCTTGTTAACATGGAGCTAGGCTTTCTTTGCTTGTTTTCAGGCTGATCGCCACTGACTCTGTCAGTCAATTGTTTGTCAGTGTTCTTCTTTGTCACAGTAGAGATGCATTTTTTTTTTCAGTGCAACCACCATATGAGCAGCTAAATTGCTTTTGGCAGGGGGATATGGAGCTGGGTGCTAAAATCTCTCAAACATTACAAGAAGAGTGGGAATGTTGTGGCATTAGCACTTAGACAAACATCCCCACCAGGAAGAAAAAAAGCATTGTGGGGGGTAGGGAGTGTGAAGGAGAAAAGTAATATGAAACTTTGTGTGAAAATCAAGGACTGAGTGTTGAGTAGATATCTCTGGTGAATAGAGCTAGATAAGAGCTACTGCTGCAAGTAAGACAATCCATGATCTTAATTTATCAATGCTTTCCACCGGTGAGAACAGTTTATTTACAGTTGGTGTGTATGAAACCTATTGTCCCCCTGTGTATGAAAGATGCCATTCTACGGGGGTGAAAATTACTTCTTCCAGGAGGAGACGCTGCTCTTCAGGGGTGTGAATGATTACTCCTTGGGATTAAGGGAAGCCACAACTGCTGCTATTTGACTTCAGCATTATTATTGGAAATAAACACTTGTTTCTTTTGATTAATTGTATAGTGATTTCGCTTCAATTGTTCATTTTAGTTTTATATACTCTTGCTATGCTATTTTATATTTTTTTTCTTCCCGATTAGTGCATGCCACTGATCAAGCCCTGTTTGTACCTTTGTACCTTTCCTGATGCTTCCAGTCTTTTGTTCTATTTTCATTCCCTTTATTGTGAATTGGGGAGTTACTTCTTACTCACCTCTTAGAGCAATAATAAGAAAATCAGAACATCCATAGTGAGTTCCACCAATGGTCTATCTAGCGCAGTATCCTGTCTTCCACCAGTGCCAGGTGCCTCAGAGGGAATGAACAGAACACATCATTTGACTGATCCAGGGCCTGTCGTCCAGCTCCAGCTTCTGGCAGTCAGAGGTTTAGGAACACCCAGAGCATAGGGTTGCATCCCTGGCAATCTTAGTGAATAGCCATTGATGGACTTTTTTTTTTTTTTTTTTTTTAAATCTAGTTCTACTTTGGACCTTTACAACATCCCCTGGCAATAAATTCCACAGATTGACTGTGTCTTGTGTGAAGAAACACTTCCTTATGTTCGTTTTAAATCTGCGGCCTATTTATTGCATTGGGTGACCCCTGGTTCTTACGTTTGAAGAGGTAGCTAGCACTTCCTTGTTCACTTTCTCTGCACCATACATGGTTTTTATAAACCTCTATCATATTCCCCCTTAGTAGTCGTCGTCTTAGCTGAATAGTGCCTAAATTTTCATCTCCCCTCATATGGAAGTTGTTCTATACCACTAATAATTTTTGTTGTCTGTCTCTGTATCTATCTTTTCTGTTTCTAACGTATCTTTTTTTGAGATGGGGAAACTGGAACTGCAAGCCGTATTCAAGGTATGGGCGTATGATGGTGGCATTATGATACTTATTGTCATCTTATCTATCCCATTCCTAACATTGTTAGTTTTTTGATTGCTGCTGCATGTTAAGCAGACGTTTTCAGAGAACTATCCAAGATCTCTTACGTGAGTTGTAACTGCTAATTTAGACCCTATAATTTTCTATCTATAGTTGGGATTATGTTTTCCAATGTGCATTACTTTGCGCTTGTCAACACTGAATTTTGTCTGCCATTTTGTCACCCAGTTTAGTGAGATCCCTCTGCGCTGGACTTAACTATCTTGAGTAATTTTGTATCATCTGCACATTTTATGATCTCACCGTTCACCCTGTTTTTCTGATAATTTATGAATATGTTGAACAATACAGATCCTTGGGGAACCCTGCTATTTACCTCTCTCCATTGTGAACACTGACCATTTATTTCTACCCTTTGTTTCCTATCTTTTAACCAGCTACTGATCCATTAGATGGCCTTCCCTTTGATTCCTTGACTACTTACTTTGTTTAAGAACCTTTGGTGTGAGACCTTGTCAAAAACTTTCTGAAAGTCCAAATACAGTAATAGCAACTGGCTCACCCATGTACATATGTTTGACACCCTCAAAGAATTTGAAAAGATTTGTGAGGCATGATTTCCCTTTACAAAAACTGTGTTTGTCTGTCTGATAATTCTACTCTTTCCTGGGACTGAGGTTAAGTTAACCGCCTGTAATGTAGGAGGCACCACAAATGTACGTAGGTAGAAACATAACTGATGGAGGGACATATTTGTTTATCACTCTAGTTCTAAAACACTGCCCCCACCATGTACCTACACAAATAAGGTGAGAATTTTGTCTTAAAGCTGGTTCTAGTGCAAAGTTAATTTTAGCATGAGGCAAAACCAGTAAGTAGTCCTTGGGAAATGTCCATATTGGACATCTTTCTTAGGGCTAGTCTGACTGGCAATATTAAAGTGCTGCCGTGTGGCTTGTGTAGTCACAGCAGAGCGCTGGGAGAGAGCTCTCCCAGCACTAGAAAAAAACACCTCCATAGGGGGCGTAGCTACCAGCGCTGGGAGCTGTGCGTTCTTGCTCTGTCTACACTGGCGCTTTATAGCATTGAAACTTGCTGCACTCGGGGGGCGGGTGGGTGTTTTCACACCCCTGAGCGAGAAAGTTGCAGCACTGTAAAGTGCCAGTGTAGACAAGTCCTTAGTTAGCTGGGGTGGGCAGGGGTGGTGTCTCTAGCCGCTGTTTCCCAGAAGCTGGGAATGGGCAAAAGGGGGTGGATCACTTGATTACCTGTTCAGTTCATTCCCTCTGGGGCACCTGGCACTGGCCACTGTTGGAAGAAAGGATACTGGGCTAGATGGACCTTTGGTCTGACCCAGTATGTCTGTTCTTTTGATCTCAAGATGGTGTTAGGGCACTAGTCTAGGACTTAGGGATTTTTATCTGGGTCTCCGATTCTGCCACAGACTTCCTATATGACTTTGAGTAAGTCACTTAGCCTCTCAGTGCCTCAGTCCCTATCTGTAAAATGGGATGAATAACAATGTCCTATGTTGCAGAGGTGTATTGAGGATAAATACAAAATAAAAATGTTAAATGCTTGGACACTACAGTAATAGGGTCTCTATAAGTACCGAAGATAGATTTCTAGACATTTTGTCTTGAAATTTGCCTCACAGGAATTTATAACAGATTTCCTGTTAATTAGGTTTTCGTGTTACATTCCTGTTCAGCTTCTTGTTTGTTACGGTTATTACAACTGTCCATTTTTGCTTTTGACAGACCTTTTATCTCTTTTTTTAACACCCTGTCTTCTCATGTCATTTCCTTTAGTCTTCCTACTCTCACTTATTAATCACCCATTTAAAATTATGTATTAATTTACTGAAATCCACTGGGAATTCTTTGAACTTATTTCAGATTTGGTTACCTACTGTGCATATGTTCTCTTCACTGACTTTCATCATGTTGATTCTTTGATCATTTGCTAATGAATTACACTTAAGAGCATTTAGATTATATTTAAAAAAAAAACTCAACATGTTAACCATCAGATCCCTATCAAGTCCCCTTTTTCTGACAGGGTTATCTTCTTGGATCTTCTCCTTTCACTAGCACCCTCTTCTCTGTCTCATCATTTTTAATTTTATTCTGTCTTATTTATTTATTGTCCTTTTTCCTCATTTACAATTTCAAAATATTCTACTATAGTTGTCAGATTCTGATACTCTGAATCAGATTGAGTAGCAGTTTCTTCCATAAGTAGTTTCACGGACTTCAATGGGACCATATCTGATGTAAAGTACTATTCAGCCTGAATAAGGGTATCAGAATCTGACCTATTATGACCTGTCTTCTGCAATGGACTTACCCCATTTCTGCACCTGGTTTATATCCATTAGATCAAAACCATCTTATTGATGGCATTGTCATGTATGATGGCCAGAGTGCATAGTGGAGATGGTAAGAACACAGCTGAAGGGCAATGGACTTATCTCTTGAGTTTACAACTGAAGGAACGAAGGATAAGGATGAACTAAGTGGAGTACAGTGTAAGCATTATAGTTAAGGTTATGAGCTGAAGCCAGCCAAGATGCTATGTTTAGAACCATTCATTTTCTTATCTTGAGTGCCACTCACATGATAGAAATTAATTTGCTCTTCAAACAGCATTTGGTTGCTTCTGCAAAATAGAAAAACAGTAAATATCTATAGCCAACACTTGGCCATTAACCCAAAGCACTCCTTTCCATACTGCTCTGCTTCTACTTTGCCTCACTGACAATAAATAGCCTACATATACTCTCACTTCATCGTGCACTGTTTCCTAAGTCTGCCATGTTTACCTTCAGAATAATCACGAGGGAACAACTATGGAGCCACGGATTTTTTGTTGCATATGCTCTGTAGCCCCTCTTGCCGTCTTTCCCTCTGGAGTTCAACCCCTGGGGGTTTACCTTGTTACCCACACACTTTTTTTTAAAATAAGAATTTGTCTTGAATATTGTTGATCAGATGGATGGAATAAATGCTCAGGTTTAATACCACAAACCTAATCATGGATTCACTGGCAAACCTGGTTGCTTTAGGTCAGCTTGAGCTCCTTAAATTCTCATCACCTTTTCCTGAGGCCTCTCTGTTGCGAAAGGGTCTTAAATGGTATTTAAGAAATCTTGATCATCATTCTCTCATTTTTAGTGTTCTGTTTAGAGTTCAATGCTGCTGAAAGTGTCTGCTGTCTGTCTTTAGGGGCATCTGATCAGTTCACAAGTAGTAGAATTGGTAGCATGCTCTGGTGAACAGAGCAGCAGGCTAAGAGCCAGACATTTCTGACTTCCAGTGAAGCTTCACAATTTTGAGTAAGGAACATAACCTCTTGGTCTCGGGGCGGGGGGGGGGGGGGGGGGAAAAAAGTGAAACACCTGTTTCCTTCACTAGGGAGTTGTGGAAATTTGTTGTACAGCCTTGAAAATCTAAAGAAATAGATAAGTGCTGAATATATGGCCTGCTAATAGACAATGCTGTGCTTACTCAACTATGTGATAACCTGTCCATAGTTCAATATGTTGTCGGTGATTTGGGGCTTTTATATATGTATTTTTTCCAGTTCATTTTGTTCTGATGGCCATGAGGTTGTTACATTGTTTCAGATTTTTGTATTAAGTCTGGTAATACATTGGCCTGCTTGAGACGCTAATTCTTACTATGCAATATTTGTCCTTATGCTTTTAGTGTGTCCCAAATTGCTCATAGTCACACGGGGATCTTTTGGTTTCCATTCTATTCCATATTTATATGCTTCTTTAGGGCACTATTATTCATGCTCAGAGGCTTTAGTGTTCCATTTATGCTGACAACTCCCACATCTATTTTTTAGTACCTACTGACCCAATGCTGACTCTCCCTTTGCTGCATGATTGTCTTTGACATTATAGTTTGGAATGGATGTCATCTAACTTTCTATATGCAGAAAGGAATGAATTGTAGCTCACAGGACTAACTCGATACCATTCTCTATATTCCTTGTTTGTCATTGACTTTGATGGATACATTATGGTATCCAACCTTAGATTCAAACTGCATAAACTTAGAAATAGCTTTGGTTGATCTTAGTGTGACATTTGCTATTGTTACTATTTATGTTTTTCTAATGAATAGAGGACCCAATTATGATCAGGGTGGCATATGTTAGATGCTGTACGTACACACACACACACACACACACATATATATATATATATATAATATATAATATGATGATCTGTGCCCCAAAGATCTTGCAATCTAAATAAGGGATGGAAAGGGATACAACATACAAGCCGAGTGACCATGTTAGTTCTCATTTGTTTGTGTTTTGGTGGATGTGGGGGGCGGGTTTCATTTTTCTTTGTGCATGTACCTTCTCTCCCTTTCCTCTTTCACACATTAAAAGTCACATCTTTGGCTGGTTTAAATCAGGATAGCTCTATTAACTTCAAGAGCACTCTGAAAAATCAGTCCATAGATGTCTCAATTTGAGCACCCAAAATTAGAAGACTTTTTTGACAATTTCAGCCTTAGTATCTCTGTGTCTGTTTCCCAGCTGTAAAATAGGAGTAGTAATCAACTTTTGTCAGAAAGGTGTGGTGAAGATAAATTAATTCATGTGCATGAGACACAAGGTGGGTGAGGTAATAGCTTTTATTGCAGTGGTTCTCAAAGCTGGTCTGCCGCTTGTCTGCAGGCCAATGGGGTCTGCGGGAAGGGCGGCCAGCACATCCCTCAGCCTGCGCTGCTTCCCGCAGCCCCCATTGGCCTGGAGCTGCGAACCGCGGCCAGTGGGAGCCGCGATTGGCCGAACCTGCGGATGTGGCAGGTAAACAGACCGGCCCTCCCCGCCAGGGGTATTCCCTGAAAAAGTGGCAGACGGGCTTTGAGAACCACTGTTTTATTGGACCAATTTCTGCTGGTGAAAGAGGGCTGGTCCACACTAACCCCCCAGTTTGAACTAAGATATGCAACTTCAGCTTCGTGAATAACGTAGCTGAATTCGAAGTACCTTAGTTCGAACTACAAGGTACTTACCGTGGGTCCACACGCAGCAGGCAGGCTCCCCCGTCAACTCCGCCTAGTCCTCTCACGGAGCAGGAGTACCAGCATTGACGGCGAGCACTTTCGGGATCGATTTATTGCGTCTAGACAAGAAGATTCCAGAAGATCGATAGCTTACCGCTGAACCTGGAGGTAAGTATAGACATACCCAGAAACAAGCTTTTGAGAGACACAGAGTGTGGGAAGCATTCGGACACTGTTGTGAGTACCATAGAAACAACATGAGGAAATTCATAATTTTGCATTCAATGCGAGGTTTCCAGATAAAATAGAGTCTGGGGCCTTATATTGCATCAGGTAGATAAAAAGAAATTTTATTCGATAACTACGCATTCACTGAATGAGGTAGGAGTGTTATGGGAAAAATAGTATGTGTTCACGTACTTAAAGACTCTGTCATAATCCAGACACACACATGGGCCAAATCAAGGTTCGACAGGCAAAGAGAATTCTGGTATTTAACTTTTGAGTGCTTGGTTTTGCAACCTTAACATTCTTTTAATGCAGTTTTTGAGTGTGATATGATAGAAATGTGGGATTGGAAGGGACCTCGATAAGTTATCTAGTCCAGCCCACTGTAGTGAGGCAGGACTAAGTATTATCTCTAGACCATCCTTGACAGGTGTTTGTCAAACCTGTTCTTAAAAACCTCCAATGACAGAGATTCCCCAACCACCCCAGATAATTTGTTCCACTGCTTAACTACCCTTACAGCTAGGAAGTTTTTCCTAGTGTCTAATCTAAATCTCACTTGCTGCAATTTAAGCCCATTACTTCGTGTCATATCTTCAGTGGATAAGGAGAACAATTTATCACCGTCCTCTTTATAACAAGTTGTATGTACTTGAAAACTGTTATCAGGTCCCCCCCGCCCCCAGTCTTCTGTTCTCCAGACTAAATAAACCATTTTTTTTCAATCTTTCTTCACAGGTGATATTTTCTAGACCTTTAATCATTCCTGTTGCTCTCCTCTGGACTTTCTACAATTTGTCCACCTCTTTCTTGAAGTGTGGTGCCTAGAACTAAACACAATACTACAGTTGCAGCCTTATCATTGCTGATTAGTGTGGAAGAATTACTATTTGTGTCTTGCTTACAACCCTCCTGCTAATACATCCCAGAATGATGTTCACTTTTTTTGCAAAAGTATTGAATTGTTGATTCATATTTAGTTTGTGGTACACTATACACCCCAAATACTTTTCTGCACTACTCCTTCCTAGGCAATCATTTCCCATTTTGTATTTGTGCAACTGATTATTCCTTTCTAAGTGTATTATTTTGCATTTGTCCTTATTGAATTTCATCCTGTTTATTTCAGTTTCTCCAGTTTGTCCAGATTAAGGAAGATGTTGTTCTCATGCAATTAATATTATATTATGGGGAGAAAACCTATTCAGTATAATAGTTTTATCCAAAACTTTAAAACTTAATCAGGAAATATCTTTGTCACAGAGGGTATTGGAAAAATGACAAATCTGCAGCTTCAGAGGTCTCCAGAAACAATGTGGCAGGTCTCCTAATCTTAGTCAGCAGTTAGACTCTCCTGTGAAGCTACCAGATTGGTGACTCACTACAGCTAAGGCAGTGTTTCTGATACTGGGGTCGCCGCTTGTGTAGGGAAAGCCCCTGGCGGGCCAGGCCGGTTTGTTTACCTGACCTGTCCGTGGGTCCGGCCGATCACAGCTCCTGCTGGCTGCGGTTCGCTGCTGCAGGCCAGTGGGGGCTGCTGGAAGCGGTGGCCAGTAAGTCCCTCAGGTTGGGGCAGGTAAACAAACCAGGCCGGCCCACCAGGGGCTTTCCCTACACAAGCGGTGACCCCAGTTTGAGAAACACTGAGCTAAGGTAACAGTTTCATCCTGTTTGATTACATGCACTTCCCTACCATCCTGTTAGGTCCAATGTTACTATGGAGTTGACAGTTTTTGTTAGCCATTCTTTGGTGAATATAGGCGTTGTAATGCTTTTAAACTCTGGCAGAAGTAATTGTAAAGGCAGTAGACTCAAAAGCCCACTGAAATCAATGGGAGCAATTGATTTAAATCAGCTTAGGTACTGGCCATTTCTTACACCATCAAAGGAGCTCTGTGGTTGCCTATTAATAAAATAGAAACATTGAACATACTTTTTAATTAATTTTCAACATTAATAAAAACTTTATAAAG
This sequence comes from Trachemys scripta elegans, assembly GCF_013100865.1. Taxonomy (NCBI): domain Eukaryota; kingdom Metazoa; phylum Chordata; order Testudines; family Emydidae; genus Trachemys; species Trachemys scripta. The sequence continues at coordinate 84,546,595 of NC_048306.1, forward strand.
TGCTGAGAGAGTACACTCCTTAGGGCAGGTAGATCATTGTGATGCAGGGCTGAGTGACTCTACATTGCTTCCTCCATTGAAATTTTTGGAAAGCCAGTGTGAGAGATTTGTTTTCCAATCTGCCTGGAGGGTCAGGTGATCAGGCTAAAGTGGCAGAATTTTTAGGGGAGGAGATGAAGGAGCACACCAAGTGACTAGGTTTAAAGCTTTATTAATGAAATAACAGCGGCGAGTGCTGGGTGTTCCCCATGTCACTCAAAGGAAGGAAGAAAGCGTTAGTGCCTGAGCCCTAACCCACTTTCATACTCACACCCAGGCTTGGCCAGCCTTGCATTGTGCATGTGAAACATAAGAAGAAGAGGGGGAAGGGTAGATGAGAGTTCTGTCCTGTGCACAGGCCGTCTGGGGTCGGCTGTTGATCTCCAACTTGCTTCAGCTCTCAGGAGGGCTTCTGGGGGCGTTTTCATCCAGGGATCCTCGTCCTCAGTGCTATCTGTACCAGTCCCAACCGGCTTTCCGCGGCTTCATCAACTTTCCCAAAACACATTGGCTTCAGGGATGCGAGACTCTTGTTTTTTCAATTCACTGGTCTTCGCAATCTCTCATTTTGCAACCCCCTTCAGGTCAATCTGGTTCAGTTCTCCTTTCCCACAGGCTTTGGCTGTTTGGCAGCAGGGAGTGAGTTTGTGTGCGTTGGCCTTGAATGGCAGTTACGCTCCTTATCTGCGAGTCTACCTGGAGCATCGAGTTAACCCATTCCTTTCTCCCTTCCTCACCCTTTGGCCTCTTGCAACCTGCAAAGGAATCTTTCACCTGACACTCACTTTCAACCCTTCCCAAAATCCTTTTCAATGCATATAAAAGCATTAGCAATGTACAATGCTGGTGCTTACCCAGGGGGGCAATTTTACTGTGACATTCCCCCCCCCCTTGACCCTGAATCAACATTCCGTTGTGAGGGGTCACCGCTTAAGTTTTTATCTTCCCTCTGACACTGTGGCTAGTGTTACCGTTGGCCTCCTACACAAATGGCAATATAGCAAAATCAAAATTATTAGGGCAGCAACAGGTGCATACACAAGCCAGTAGTGGCTTTTGGCTTTATGAGTAACATAGGATCACACATTTTCTTGTTGACATAAATGCCCCATTTGGATGGCTGTGGCAAAGGCGAGCTTTTTTAAATTGAATGTGTGCTGCCACACTGTAAAGGAGGAGGCATTTGTTTGGAATACGTCGAGTTGCTTCTGGACGTGCGTTAATGGGAGTAACACATTGGGTGTAATTTATGAAAAATTAAACATGATATAGGTAGAAATATTAACCGTACTTCGCAACCGTGGGCCAATGCACCAAAAAAATTTGTGCCTTAGTGTAACAGCAAATTGAGGTCGCCCTGGGTAGGTGGTCCTCCAAACACACGCAAAGGTATTGGTGAACACATGTGCCTTAGTGGGGACGTATTTCGATGCCTTCCCTTTGCAGCAGATGTGTTGACCCACCTTATAAAAGCAGCCTGGCATTGCCTTTTCTAACACATTATTTGAGGGGGTTTCATAGGCCATACTTGCCAGGTGTTGCCCTTTGCAATTCATATGTTCTGATAGTTGGAGGATGCAGTTAGCACATACCGCTTAGCCATGTTATTGGGGGGGCGCCACCTTTCACATGTCACGATGGACCACCCAGTTTTAGAGGCCCGGTTGGATTTTTATAGTGGGGGCCCACACTTCTTTTATGGGACCAAAGGCCATGAAGGAGCAGGCTATGCCTGTGGACTTCGTTAGTCTGTCTTTAGGAATAGTGAAAAGGCCATTGTTTTGGGAATTCCTGAGTGGGAATGGACTTTCCCAAGCCAGGCTTTAGGGAGCGCCCTTTTTTTGGATGCTACGGACTTGTTGGGACAAATATTGTTGGAGCTGAGAGCACACCAAATTTCACGCTAGTTGGTCCCCAACCTTAATTATGGTTGCAACTGGGAAGGAAGGCTGCTAAAATCTGCCACCACCGCTGGTGGGGGGGAGATGTGGCGGGGCCTTTTTAAAGTTATTTTCTGAAGACTAGGGGCTAAGTGAAAGAGGTTACAATTTTAAAGGGATGCTGGAAATTGGGGCATGTAATATTTACTTCCCCACACTGGCGGAACGTGTGTGTGGATCCGTGGGTGATATACCAACATTTGGAACTGCAGGGGGTTAGGTTGAACCCGGGGACCAATACTGCAACCACATTTCGATGCTAGCTGTCAATGTGGAGCATTGACTTGGATGGCATATTGAACTTTTCTGTGGCATTGAAAACCTTTCCATATACCTTTTTATTGGTGGTTTACTTGAGCCATTGCTTCCAGATTTTTTTTTAGTGGAACCATAAACGCTGGCAGTATGGATAGAGATTTTTTTTTTCTTTAAAGGTAGGGGGCATTGTTTCCAGGTGGAAACAAATTTTCTGGGGGCTTAAAGGGAGGTGGGACGCAATATTGGCCCGGGCAGTCCGTTTTGCCAGTTATGGAGTTTTTCAGGGTTAACCCCATCTGGGACCCAAGTGGGGAGGGATACGCAGGGCCAGGGGACCTGGGGCTTTTGGCAGGGGGCTGCCCCTGGAAAAATACCCAGGTAATACGCAGTGCCACATTCCCAGGATGACACGCTGCAACTGCCCCCTTGCCAATGGACAATAGACCTTTTCTTTCACCGTGGCCAATTTTGAATAATGGTAACATTAATAAAGGAGGACAAAAACATTGGAAACCCAAGGAGTCTCGTAAAAATATTGCACCATACATACATTGTACTAAATAAAGGATTTTGCAGGCTTGAAGCAACAAGAGCAGCCCCACCACTTCTGTTTGGAGTGTTCCTGGGGTTTCGCTATTACTGCCTTTTCTGTTAAAGCAAAAGGGAAAGAAAAAGAACAACGTAAATGCACCTATTGGGGAAACTGAGGCACGTTAGCCGTTCCGTTACAGCTCTTTTTGGCTTTTATTATGGATGTTGTTTGCCTGGTTTAGGAGGTCACAAAAACAATATTGCATCCAGGGATCAGGGACTGCTATTGCTTGCCAAAGGGTTTCCCATTCCACCCTAGGCCACCACATGAGGACCAAGGTTTGTTCCTCTGGGATTTATGGAAGGTCCAGGACCACCCACCAGGTATTTTGCTGTGGCCCTACTGTGTTTATTCGGACTATGCATTGCCTCCCCGGCACCTCCCCTCCAGCCTTACGCCACATTGTGGCTCAGGCCCCATCCACAGCTCGAACCAGGGAGAGCCTTTGGAGGTATTTTTCCTCCTCATTGGAAAAGGGCCCATTTTTTCTTTAGAATGGCTGCAAAGAAAGCAAGAATTTTTTATAACACTTTTTTTTTTGACATTTTTACAAAGTTTAACTGCTTAATTTTTTAGCCTCTGCAGCGTTAACTTTTTACTTTCTTTTCTTAAATTACTTATTTTCCAAAATGACACCTTTATTAACTCAGATTGTACCATTTTAAGTACTATTTTAGGGATCTGAATTTCCCATGTCTGTACTTACTCCCTTCCTTACTTCTGCCACTGTGCCCTTAGGGCTTCCAACCTGTTTTTCAATTTCTTTATCTGTTGCCTGCCTGCTTGTTTGGGCCCAATTCTGGTTTTTGTTGTTGAATCATCCCTTTTCATAGGCACAGGCTTTGTTCCACTACCAATTTAACAAGGAGTGTGGGCTCCTCAGCTAGCCCCCACCTCTCCTGGTCCCTTTCCTCTTCATAATAACCCCACAAGGTGCTCTCTTCGTAATGGGGGTGCCATACATACGACCTTCTCCTTCTTCACCCACTGTACAGACTGCCACCTGTCTAGTGGCAAAGCCCAATTTTTGTTTCAGACTTTTAATTAGTGGTTTGCCACTATTATGATTTGCAGATACTTTGCCTTGTTTTGGAGCACATGATTTTCTTTAATTTTTTTCAGAGGCTTTAGCCTGATTTGCCATGATTTTTTTTTTTTTTTGCATTCCCGAAGCACCTTTTTTACTGTAACTGTAACAAAAGAAGTTTCTTATATTTTGATTATAAATGTTTCCCTAAAGAAGGCAGCATTTTACAATGAGGCTTATTCAAAAGAATAAAGTTCCAGTGCTTGGAAGTGCCAGGATAATAGTGCACTTCTATTTTAAATTTTGCTTGGGTCTCTACCCTGACTTTCGTTTTTACTGATTGCCCTGCTGTGTATCTCAATTCCTTATTGCTCATGAGAAACACAATTCTTGATCATGTTACTCCTCTATTGAGAGATCTCTTGGCTGGTTTTGTGCAAAGAAAAAGATTGAGTTAAAGATTGTACCACTTGCTCACATGGTATTGCTCTGTCTGTGGGATCTCCTCTGCTTCTGAAGACCGGATTTTATAGATAGGTCCTTTTCAAATGGACCTGTTACATTCGTATATTTAATTATCTAGATATTCTTTTTATTCAAAGACTGTGCCTGTCTTCAAACTGTAGGTGCAGGAATCATTCACATTTTAAAAAACAAAAACAAAACAAGCAAACAAAAATAGCCATACACATGGTATAAAACAAAGTCAATCCAATATCAGATCAAAAATACCATGGGCCCAACATGCAATCCTAAAACTTTAACCAATAGGCATCCTTGCATGAGAAAGGGCAGTGGGATTGGGGTGTAGAATACATCGGCCTATCTGGCGGTAAAACACGTGAGGAGGCTCAGCTGGTGGGAAACTTGAAGACCATCTCCATAATGTTCTGATGGGTTAGGTATGTAGTGGGATGGAGTTAGCACCTTGACATAAGAAGGCTTTGGTATCTACCTCCAAATGCTCAGAGCTCCTGGTATGCGTGTGGATCCTGGGGCAGCAGTGGGAGATCGTGATATGTGTGGAGGCACAGCATTCCTCATCCAGAAGTCCTGTCCTCCTATAGCACAACTCCACTGGATCTGTGGTATCAGGACTGGCCAGAGCTGCCCTGGGAACCCTGTTAAAAGGGGATCCTCACTGTGGAAGGTTTTGTGGAAAAAGATGATACAGCCATGTAAACTCTGTGAAGCCATATGGTGGATAATATGCATTCCTCTGTTCCCCCACCTTCATCCACCTCTGCCTATCCCTATGCAGAAGCTTACACTAACAGAGGCCTTTGCAAGGTGCACAAGAAGGGGGATAGTGGGCACAGAAGAGGCTGAGCCCTGTTTCTGCATGGAAGGAGATACAGGCCAAGGTTTGAAGAGTACTGTCTGCCCTTCCAGGATTTGGTTGTTGGATTTAATGTGCACGTGCTGGCATTGGTGGTCTGCGATATACAAAAGGTCAGACTAGATGTTCTATGACATTATGAAAACTTCCATGTTTAGAGTGGGGAAGAGGTAATTTGGATATGGCTTTGTTGATTCTCTTCCTCCTCAGTCTTTGATTTCAGTCTTTGGATATATTTAAGTCTGGTCTTCAGGCCTGCTTGTTTAGGTTTGAGTTTTCACTGTGTGTTCCCGAATTGGATTTGATTTCACAGGCTATCTACAGCTTCACAATGTTGACAAAGAGGATGCTGAGCTGTGAGCAATGAATGTTTTACCTTCTTAATTTTTATTTGTCGTCATGACTGTTTGCATTGTTTGTTCCGTAGTTAGATTCATTTTCACTTTAATGGGAGAGTCTCAACCATATTCATGAACTTCTGCAAATGTTCCTTAATGCTGTAAATTTTTACCATGTTCAAAACTGAATATAGTCTTAAAAACTAACTTAGTTTTTAACCATTTATGATCAAATGTGAGGTCCATCCCCCCACCCCCCCAAGAAAGGAGTGTTGTTCTGGGAACTTTCACAATAGCTGCAGGGGAATGAAATCTCCCCAACAAGCAACAAACCTGCTCCATCGCTTCTCCTAAACTCTAATGGGGTTAAGGATCACAGAGAGCTACCATACAGCAGTGCTTTCTGGTACACAGAGGATATACAATCTCAAAGCCTGGACCCTTCAGTTAGGGTTACCATATTTCAGCAAGCAAAAAAGAGGACGGGAGGAGCCCCGCCCCCATCCTGCCCTAGCCCCACCCCTGCCCCTCCCACTTCCCGTCCCCCTCAGAACCCCCAACCCTCCCCCCATTCCTTGTCTCCTGACTGCCCCCTCCTGGGACCCCTGCCCCTAACTGCCCCCCAGGACTCCACCCCCTACCTAAGCCTCCCTGCCTCTTGTCCCCTGACTGCCCCCTCCTGAGACCCTGCCCCCATCCTAACTGGCCCCCTAGGCCCCTACCCCCTACCTGTACCCTGATTTCCCCAACCCTTATCCACACCCCCACCCCCAGACAGACCCCTGGGACTCCCACATCCCATCCAACCACTCCCCACCCCCTGACAGACCCCCCCAGAACTCCCGACCCATCTAAACCCCTCTGCTCCCTGTCCCCTGACTGCTCCAATCCCTCTCCCCACCCCTGCCCCCTGACAGCCCCCCCCAAGAACTCCCAGCCCCCCACCCCCCCGCTCCTTGTCCCCTGACTGCCCCCTCCTGGGACCCCTGCTCCTAACTGCCCTCCAGAACCCCACCCCCTACCTAAGACTCCCTGTTCCTTGTCCCCTAACTGCCCCCTCCTAAGACCCCCCCCCAACTGCCC